>NC_037688.1:57241479-57444136 GCF_003255815.1 Theropithecus gelada
CTTGCAGTGGGCGGGGACCCGGCCACCGGGCCCCCGCCAGGGCGAGACGCTGAGACCAAAAAAAAAAAAAAAAAAAAAAAAAGAACAGGAGGACTCTCGGGTGGACCTGGCACTCCCTGGACCCAGAACCTGGGACTCTATGCCTTCTCCAGAGAGAAACAGCTCAGCCATGGCTTGGAGGAGCAATCTGTTCAGGAAGAAAGGTCATTCCTCCTCTGGGTGGCCATGTGATTGATTTTGCGCTCCAATTTTTGATTACTTAGTAAATACCAAAAAAGAAAAAAGGGAATAATAAAACTCACCTCTCATCACTGGATGGAAGAGATAGGATACTACTGGTCTACCCAAGATCCATTTAGCCCTCCATATCACCTCTCCTTATGGCAGCCCTGAATGTCATGCTCACCATTGCCATGAACATCTTTATGCTTGAAATATAAAAGGATATAACCTGGCCAGGCACGGTGGCTCATGCCTGTAATCCCAGCACTTTGGAGGCCGAGGTGGGTGGATCACCTGACGTCAGGAGTTCGAGACCAGCCCGGCCAACATGGTGAAACGCCATCACTACTAAAAATACAAAAATCAGCAGGGCATGGTGACACATGCCTGTTGTCTCAGCTACTTGGGAGGTTGAGGCACAAGAACTGCTTGAACCAGGGAGGCAGAGGTTGCAGTGAGCTGAGATTGCACCACTGCACTCCAGCTGGGGCCACAGAGCAAGACTCTGTCTCAAAACAAACAAATAACAAAACAAAACTAAAAAAAAAAAAAAAGGATTGTAACCCTAAGCCTAAATTGTGTTGTATGCTATTAATCTTGACATAGGCCAGGTGCGGTGGCTTACACCTGTAATCCCAGCATTTTGGGAGGCTGAGGCGGGTGGATCACTTGAGGTCGAGAGTTTGAGACCAGTCTGGCCAACATGGTGAAACCCCATTTCTACTAAAAATACAAAAATTAGCTGGGTGTGGTGACATGCACCTGTAGTCCTAGCTGCTTGGGAGGCTGAGGCAGGAGAATTGCTTGAACCCAGGAGGCGGAGGTAGCGGTTAGCCCAGATAGCGCCACTGCATTCCAACCTGGGTGATAGAGTGAAACTCTGTCTCAAAAAAATAAAAACATCTTGACATAAATGGCGTCCTTTATCTATCCTCCTATGAGTTATGTTCTATGTTATATTTGTGAGATGCATCTGTACTTATATGTGTAGCTCAAGTTCATTTTCACTACTGTAGCGTATTCTATAGATGGATGTCATAATTTACCCATTCTATTAACGGCTATTTTCCTTGCAATAAACATTGCTTTAAGTGTCTTCTTCATATGACATTTCTCCTGAGGATTTCTCAGAAAATTCCCCCAAACAGACTATGAAAGCTTCAACTTTTTATTTATTTATTATCACAGTGGAGGCTCTTAGGATTTAACTTGTTTTAGTTGCACATAACTTATATAGCAGACACTTCTCTGCATCCCTTGGACCCTGTTCTCTGAGTGTGTGTATGAGGTTCAATTTAGGGATGGGGTAAACCACAGGCATATCTGTTGTCTCTGTTATTTGGTCATAAAACATGGCCATTCCAGAATGTCATGGACAGGGTCTTCATCTTTAACTTTAAACTTTAGCTGAACATGAAGACACAGAGTTAGCCCACTTGGGTGAGGTAAGGAGTCAGGGGAGCAGGGTCTTGGAGGCTGGGGTGGCTGAAAGGGGTTGAGTCTCTCCGAAGGCTGAGTGCCACCTCTTTCTGTTCAAGCCTCCTCATGCAGCTCTGTGTGGCCTACAAAACAGCTGTCTGGTATTCTTAGTTGTGCACTCCTTGTGTGATGGATGGGGATGGGAAGTGTATTAGTTTGTGTCCACACTGTTGATAAAGACATACCCGAGACTGGGAAGAAAAAGAGGTTTAATTGGACTTACAGTTCCACATGGCTGGAAAGGCCTCAGAATCATGGCAGGAGGAGAAAGTCACTTCTTACACGGCGGCGGCAAGAGAAAAATGAGAAAGAAGCAAAAGCAGGAACCCCTGATAAACCCATCAGATCTCGTGAGATGTATTCACTATCATGAGATTAGCATGGGAAAGACTGGCTTCCATGATTTGGTTACCTCCCCCTGGGTCCCTTCCACAACACATGGGAATTCTGGGAGTGACAATTCAAGTTGAGATTTGGGTGGGGACACAGCCAAACCTATCAGGAACAGAGGATGCAGGAGGAAGCTTCCTGAGGAGTGAGGAAGCCATGAGTTTTCTTTAGGTCAAGGTGAGAACTGCAGAGCAAAGTGATTAAGCACTTGGTATATGAAGTCAGATGTCTGAGTTCAAATCCAGGATCTGCCATGTATTTGCCGTGTGATCTTGGGCAAGTGACCTAACCTTTCTCAGTTTGGGTTTCCTCAAAAGCAGACCATAAAACATGGACTTAGGTACCAGTCATTTATTTGGGAGGTAACCTCAAGATGCCCAGGTGAGTATATAGGTGGCAAGACCGGAAAAAAAGGACAGTCAGTGAGGGGGCATTAAGGAGGAAGTGGGGTCTCTGCAAGGTAGTGTGGCTGTACCCCAAAAGCTTGGACATTTAGCCATTGGCTGCCATCCCCACTGGGGCATCCATTGCCCCTCTGGTTTCTCCTGAGCTGGACTGGGAAAACTTCCGTGTGGCCAGAGAAAGCCCTGGGGTGAAGGAGAGAAGCCAGAGGCAGACACAGTGCTGGATGAGAAGCCATCTGCCAACACACCAGGTCCTGTCTGTATCTGAGGCCGACCCTGGAGGGTGGAGAGGACATGGGTGGGGGCATCAGTGGAGGCTGCTGGTGCCTTATCTGTAAAAGGGACAGCAGCTGTTCCATAGGTTGTAGCAAAGGTAACATGAGGTCAGTCCTGGCATACAGTAAGCACTCAATGAATGCAAAGTGTGCCCCCAAGGCTGTGGTAGGACCTGTTTGAAGAAATGGAAGCTTGGAGAGATAATGTAACACAGACCTGGTCATAGAACTATGAGATGTGGTCACAGAACTATGGGCTACGATTTGGACCCAAAGTTTGTATGACCCCAAGGACACCAGGCCTTCTCAGAGAATACCGTGGGTCACACTCTGGGGAACGTCAAGCTGCAGGGCCCAGAGACATTAACACTCCTGGAGCTGGATGCAGGGTGGCTGTTTGCCTCGTCGGCCTCAGACAGGGCACAAGTACTGCCCTGGAGTCTCAGGAGAGGACCGGAGAAGACCAGTGCCCAGGCCAAGCCGGGAGTCTCCTCTCACCAGCAGAGGGCGCCGAGCACAGAATAGGCTGGCCAGGGCAGTAACCACTTAGGAGCAAGTGAATTTCTCAATTTACAGAGATCCCGGGCGCATTTAGGGTGGTGGAGAAAAGGGAACGCTTATACACTGCTGGCGGGAATGTAAATCAACCACTGTGGAAAGCAATCTGGCAATTTCTCAAATAACTTAAAAAGTACTACCATTCTACCCAGCAATCCCATTACTGGGTATACACCCAAAGCAAAATAAATCTTTCTATTATAAAGACACAGCCATGCATATATTCACTGCAGCACTATTCCCAATAGCAAAGACATGGAATCAACCTAAATGTCCATCAGTGGTGGATTGGATAAGGACAATGTGGTACATATACACGATGGAATACTATACAGACATAAAAAGAATGAGATCATGTCCTTTGCAGCAATGTGAATGGAGCTGGAGACCATAATACTAAGCAAACTAACCCAGGAGCATAAAAACAAATACCACATGTTCTTACTTATAAGTGGGTGCTAAGCATTGAGAATACATGGACACAACGAGGGGAACGACAGATCCCTGGCCTACTTAAGGGTGGAGAGTGGGAGGAGGAAGAGGATTGACAAAACACTTGTATAGGGTCCTATGCTCACTACCGGGGTGATGAAATAATCTGTACAGCAAACCTGCACATGTATCCTCTGAACCTAAAATTAAAGTCGGAAAATAAAATAAAATGTGATTACAACCAAAACAAAAAATTTCTCAATTCAGCACGTGACTAAGGAGGCTTCTGGAATGTGGAATTTTCAGTTTTAAAACCAGACACTTCTGAGCAAACCAAAATGAGGTGGTTACCCTCATGTGAGTACGTAGTCAGAGGATGAAAAAAATGTCCTTTCTCAGAAGCCCTAGAATACCAACATTTGGGCTTTTTTTTTTTTCCTTTTTTTGACAGGGTCTTGCTCCGTGGCCTAAGCTGGAGAGCGGTGGTGTGATCACAGCTCACTGCAGCCTCAAACTCCTGGGCTCAAGCGATCCTCCTGCCTCAGCCTCCAGAGTAGCTAAGACTACAGGCTTGAGCCACTGTGCCTGGCCCTGCCTTGGGCTTAAGTCCTTGGTGGTGGATCCTGGGACGGGGTGGGAGGCTCACAGGTTTTCGTCCCTAGCAGGCGTTGCCATAGTCTCCTTCTTACAGACTCTGGGGTCAGATGTAGGCTCTGCCTCCTGAGTGAGTTATCCAAGCCCTCTCGGCCTCAGTTTCCTCCTCTGTAAAATGAGGTTAGTGGATGTAAGCTGCTGATATTCTTGAGATCAGAGAGCGTGTGTTTTGTCACAGGTGAGTCCCCAGTGCCTAGAAGTCCCCAGTAGTATGGTCTCCAGGCAGTTTTGCTGGATGAGTACCCGTGAAACAATTGCAGTGATGTGCTTTATTTACTGGAAAGTTACACATGCAAAGTTCGGTAGGCTTAAGTAATATTATCATTCTGTGTTGATATTAAGCCTTATAATCATCAATATAAGGCAAACTAAATGTGCTCGTTTTGCGGGTGGATTAAATGAGAGTTGTCTGTTACCCTGCTGCTGAGTTCTAAAGTTGGAAAGATGTCAAGTGCGCGTTGGAAAGGATTTTGGTGGCAGGTGGGCTGCTAGAGGCAGGGGGGCCTTTGAGGAACACTCTGACTTTTTAAGTCCTAAGGTACAGTTGAGGACACTGAGGCTCAGTGAGGGGAAGAGATTTCTAAAAGCTGCATGGATCGTAAGCAGCAGAGTTGGGATTCAAGCCGGGTCTGCTGACTCCCAGTCCAGCCTGACTCTGAATGAACTACAGGTTTGCGGATGGAGACAGGCTCTCAGACAGGAGGAGCAACTGGCTGGGCCAGGAATCAAGGAGGTGGCAGAGCCTGAGGGACAGACGTCATGGAAGGGTGGGGTGAAGGTGTGTAGGAACCGGATGCTCAGAGAGACATAAGGAGTGGGACAGAAGCAGGATTTGGAAGATCCCGCATCCTTTTGCACCTAGGTACGCTGGACCCATTGGTGTGACCGCCTCCATGCACCCTGGACTCTGGAGCCTCAGTTTCCTCATTTGTAAAGGAAGGTGACAGTCAACTGTGCCCCTCCTCTGAGGCTTGTGGGGTGCAGATGGGGAACTCTCTTGAACTCCTGGAGAAGGAAACATTGCCAGGGGGCAGTTAATGGACCCCCAGACCCACTTGGCTCTCAGCTCTGTCCTGCACCCCCCCCGCACTCCAAGCTTCTAAATTAGCACAACCCCCTAAGCCAGGGCAGGGCTGGCCCCAAGTCGTGGAATGTGAGCAGCCTTTTCATCAAATTATTCCTCCACATTCTCAGAGAAGAGGAATTATTGGCAGAAAATGAGGACATAAAACCCCGCTGGAACCTAGCACCTTTTTGGGGCGCTCAGCGCAGAGCACTTGGAAGCTGTCCAGCAGATTGGTTCATTTTTAATGGTCTAGGACTATAGTTCATCTGTTTAATTCAAACGAGGTGACATAATATCTTTCATTTGGACTTATTACCAGCACGGCAGTGATTCGGCTCCCGGCATTCTCTGGGCAGGACATTCTGTCATTACTGCACATTTTCTCTCTCTCTGGCCAAATTGAAAGTCCGCGGGAAGGGCAGCAGCCTCTGAAGGGAGAGCTCAACAGAGAGTAGGTCACATCGGGTGTTAAGGAATGAAAATGAATTCATTCTTTTCTCCGTTGAATAAGCAGCTGTACTTGGGTCTCTGTGATCCGTGAAATAGGCTGTCAGGAAAATAGGAAACGGGCTGCATTTGAACTTCACCGTTGATTCTGCCTCTGTCGCCCTGAAGACTGGTATTGCCCCCCGGGGCAGAGCAGAGGGAGGAGAGGGGCGACATAAGGGGTGGGACGGAAGCAGGACTTTGAGGGTCCCGCGTCCTTCTGCATCTAGGTACACTGAACCCATTGGTGTGACCCCCGTGCACCCTGGACTCTGGAGCCTCAGTTTCCTCATTTGTAAAGGAAGGCAACGGTCAACTGTGCCCCTCCTCTAGGGCTTTTGGGGGTGCAGGTGGGGAGCTCCCTTGAATTCCTGGAGGAGGAAACATTGCCAGGGGGCAGTTAATGGTCACCCAAACCCCCAGACCGACTTGGCTGCCAGCTATGTCCCCCTGCACCCCCAGCACTTCTAAATTAGCACAACCTCCTGAGCTGGGGCTGGGCTGGCCTCAAGTCGTGGGATGTGAGGGGAGCACATTCCTGGGCACCTACCCCATGCCAGACCCCTGGCATTCAGGATGGTCCTTGGGGGGTGAGGCTGGAGCCCCATGTTGCAGATGACGATGACAGGCTCAGAAAGATGCAGAGACTTTCTCTCAAGGTCACTTAGGGGCAGAACCTGGCTTCAGTTTGCCATGTAGAGCATTGCAGCTGGGAAGTTGGGCCGAAGCAGCTCAAAGCTTCATTCTCCATATTTACTGGCGTGAGAGGGTGGGCAAGCGGTTTGATCTCAAGTCTTACGTTTCCCATGAGGGAGGGGTTTTGCCCAGTTCACTGCTGCATCCCCAGTGCAGGACCACAGCTGGGACTGGAGTGAGGTGGGTGAGACATCTTGCAAGTGCAAACTTGGATCTAGCCTTCAGTGAAAATTTTGATGTTTTGTTCATTGCAGATACTTCTGCATTAATGTTTCATTTTTTTGAGATGGAGTCTAGCTCTGTTGCCTAGGTTGGAGTGCAGTGGCGCGATCTTGGCTCACTGTAACCTCCGCCTCCTGGGTTCAAGTGATTCCCATGCCTCTCAAGTAGCTGGAATTACAGATGTGTGCCACCACGCCCAGCTAATTTTTGTATTTTTAGTAGAGATGGGGTTTCAGCATGTTGGCCAGGCTGGTCTCAAACTCCCGACCTCAGGTGACACACCTGTCTTGGCCTCTCAAAGTGCTGGGATTACAGGGGTGAACCACCGTGCCCAGCCTCTTCATTAATTTTTATTTAAATATTACTGTATTAAAATATTGATTACCATAATTACAGTTGTTTGGCACCCTCTGAAAATTTGCTCTCCCCAGGCAAATGCCTAACCTGTCTCATCCTAGTCCCAGCCCTGCCTAGACCACGTAGTAACAACTGACATTCAATAAGGATTTGTAGAATGCATGATGCCCTGTTATGTCAATTTCTGGGTCCCCAAAGAAGAGACTGTTCCCCAACGGATGATCAATTCCCCTTGTATCTGAAGGAAGCTGAAACCCCAGACTGAGCTTTTATTTGGCTCCATAATTTCGGGGCAGCTGAGTATTTCTGACAGTGGTGAACTAAAGTTTGTGGAAAGATTCCAGGACCTGATTGTGGAACCAATTAGAACTTGAATTTCTATAACGGCCTAATGGGAGAATGGAATGCAAGATATCCATGTGGCTCTGAAAACCTATGCAGAATTTCACTTCGTCATTAGAGACTGCAGCACCTTTCCCTTTCCTGGATATTTCTTGCAATTAAAAGCCACACCGGGTTGTACTGACAATCGTTAGCATAATGAGATCTGGCTGTGCAATGCTACTAATCCCCTTCCCTGTGGGGGGCACACCTGGGCTGAGACAGCTGGGTTTCTGCTGTGACGCCTCTGTTGTTCCATTTCAATGAAATATCAGATCCTGCCTCCACCTTCGGCTTCATTTCCCTCCAAAGCTGAGGTTTCATTGAGAGGCATTCTTATAATTAGGGTGGGAGTGAGAAATAACCTCCTATATAATTTAAAATGGTAAAATTATCGGTACCTTTTCTAGCCTCAGCTTTAAATCTTAGCCACCAATGGCTCCACTATTAACGGGCCTAATTAAATCCATTTTTCAGGACGTCTTTGGCAAATTCCATTTTAGCAAAATTGGAGAAAGTTCAATTTGATTTGTCTCTGCTCCCCAAAGCTTTTCTGTAAAAATGAGGACAAGGTGAATGCTCGTCTCTCATGTCTTACATTTATTCATTCAGCCAACAAATATTTGTTGAGCACCTACTATGTGCACTAGCATGAAACTAGGAGAGGGAGATTGAGGAGTAAAAAGACACCAAAGCTCCAAACTTCATGGCTAGAGAGTGACGATCATTCATTCATTCAGCAAACAGTAATTGAGTCATCTAATGGGTGATGCACTGTGCTAGACCCTGGTGATGTAATGATGAAATATCACCCCACAGTGTCACCTTCACAAGATCACCACCTTTTTGAGGTGGTATAGATAGTTAATATTCAGTGTGATAAGTGCTCTGGCAAGGTTAAGCACGGGAGACTGTGCAATTTTGGAAGAAAGCTCCTAGCTCAGATTGGGAAGCTGGAGTCAGGGAAGATTCCCTGGAACTGAGTTTTAAAGCATAAGCAGGTGTTTTCCATGTGAAGCAAGTCGATGGGGAGGCATTGCCAGAGCCAGGATGGGTGAGCACAGGGATGTGGGAGAACGTGGGAACTGGGCAGAACTCTAACCTGTTCAGTTGGGTTAGGGCAGTGCTCACAGCTCTGGCTACAAATTAGAATCACTTGGGGACTTTGAAAAAATACAAATGCCTGCACCGAATCCCTGATTAGGTACATCATAATTTTGGGGAGCAGGATCAAGATATTGGTATGTTTTTAAAGCTCCCCAAGTAATACTAATGTTCAGCCAGGGTTGAGAGCCACCGAGTTAAGGCATGCAAGGTGGTGAGAGGTGAGGCTGGAGAGGTAGCAGGGGATTATATTGGGAAAGGTCCTGGAAGACTCTTAGGGGGTTTGAACCTTACCTGAGGGTAGTGAGATCATTGAAGGGTTGTAAACAGTGGGGAAGACGTGGCTGATATTTGTGCTTCAGAAGGAATTGATTAGATTGTGGTTACTGGAGGCAGGGAAACTGGTAAAGAGGTTATGGCAGCAATCTGGGCAAGAGATGACAGTGACCAGGGCCTAGGTCATGATGGAGAGGAGAGATGTTTACCAGGACAAATCAACAAGATTGGGTGGTGAATTGGGTATCCTGGGTAAAACAGGGAAAGCAGTTTAAGATGACTCCAAGTGACTTGGATGACTGTATGGATGGTTGTGACATAAACCAGAGAGGGTCAAGGAAAGATAGACAGTGGTTTCGGTTTAGGACATGTGGGAGAGATTTGATTGGCGGTTGGAGTCAAGGCCTGACACTTGGGATTGTACTCTGCATGGATTAAACAATTGGAAAGTCAACTATGACTCATAATTGGATGATGTCATCCAAGGAGAGTGTATAACCTCAGAGTAAGAGGAGAAAAAGAAAAACCACCACCACCAAGGGTGGTGGAGCGTTTAGGAGTCTCAACATGTAAAGGGTGGGTGGTTGGAGTTTCAAAGAGCTGAGAAAGAACTTGACGAGGGATGGCAGAGAGGTAAGAAGAACAGGAAAGTGATGTCGTGAAGCCAAGGGAGAGAGCTGTGAGAACAGAATGGCAACATGTTGAAAGTTGCACGGAGGTCAAATAAAAGGGAAGACACCTCTATACATTTAGGAAAAAGCTGGAGGCAGAAACGAGACTGTAGTGGGCTGGAGAGTGAATGGGAGAGAGATGAACATAGCGTACATGCTAGTCTAAGAGAGGAAAGCAAGAGGTTGGGCAGGACCCAAAGGAGATGTTGCATTGTGGGAGGTGTTTGCATTCCTTCAAAAGCAGACACTGAAACAGAATTGAGTGCAAGTGGTTTATTTTGGGGATGATCCCAGGAAACACCAGTATGGGTGGGGGGTGAAGAAATGAGATATCAATAAAGAATATGTCAGCAAGCAAGATGAATGTGGGAATATGGAGCTGAACCTTATTGGGTAACCCTGGAAGACAGTACGGACTGTGTATTCAAAGTTAATTCCCCACGGCGGGGAAGGGAGCTGGGATATATTTATCCACCAATTTTAGTCATTGGTTGAGCTTCCGTTCCTTGGGGATTGGGGATGCCTTAATTTCCCAGGCACCTTTAGCAGGCCATGTGCATGGGGAAAGGAGGATCTGGCAGCAGATAAAGTCCTCATGTAAAAAGATAGGAGATGGCAGTTGGAAGTTGGATGAAAGTGATGAAAATGGTAAGAGCTGAGGGGCTATAGATAGGGACACTGAGAGCATCTGTTGCAGGAGGGATTTAGTCTTTTTCTAGCCTGAAAAGAATGTATCATGAATTGAATGGTGAGGATGCGTAAGAGGGATGGGTTGAACATATAAGTGAGAAAGGAGATAAATGATGGATAGTGCTTCAAGAGGAGGGGGAAGGGAGTGTGAGTAAGAATGCAACCGAAGGGCTTTGTTGAAATGATATGAGGTTGTGGTTGGTAAGTAGGAGGCTGAGATTTATATTCTAGCAGAAGTTCAGCATATCATGATCCTGGGTGTGGGTGGTTGAAATGGTAGGAAAGTGAATTCCATTGGAGATGGGCAAGTCAAGCACCAGGGAGGTGAAGATGTGGACTTGGGTTCATTCACATTGGAAATCAAAGTCCCTAAGGACTTGAGGGTGGAGAGAAAGACTCAATCAGCTGCCAAAGTTATTAGTGTTATTGAAAGTCACAAGGTACCCCAGTGAGCCAAGAGTCTGTGTCAACTATTGGGTGCTGGACCAGGAAGGAGTCAGAAGAACAAATCAGTCTGAAGAGTCATTATTTAATGGGTGAGTCTGGCTGGAAGTTTTGAAAGGAGGTTAGAGGACAGAGCTGAAAAGTGGCAGCAAGAGCAAAATTCAAGGAGCAGGCAGGAGACCATGAACGAAAAATAGGATCAGGAACCAGATAAATCAATTACAGTTTAGGAAGCCAAGTTCAAGATTGGTTCAAGTGTATGGTATAGGTTGAAGGCTGTGGATAAGGAGAGAAAATAAGGACGCATGTTTTTTAGGGGGACCCATGTGGTCAAAGAGACGGACAACAAGCCCAAAGTCCTGTCCCTACGTTGTTTTCCCTCATTCCCTGAGCCTTCACTCCTGCTGAAATCCAGGAGTCCATGGGATCCAGTTTGATGGTCACTGAGGAATTGGAGTGAGTTCAGACTCTGGAGTCAGACTGACCTGGGTTCAGATCTCTGCTCAGTCTCTTCTAGCTGTGAATCTTGAGGAAGTTTTTCACCTCCAAGTGTAATTGAACCTATATTGAAGGATTGTTCTCTGTTCTTCTTGCTGAAAGAATGATTTGCATCACTTTAAGATGACAGTGATACACATTCATGAAGCAACGTTACGCAGGGCTCTAAGAGTGTGTAACAGGGGCATTTGACCCAGTCAGGAGATGAAGGGAGGCTGCCCTGAGGAGGTGACATTTGAGCTAAGATGGGTAGAATGAAAAAGAGGTAGGTAAAAGTGAGAGTGGGAGCATTCTAGGAAGTAGAGATGGTATATATAAAGACCGTGTGGTGGTAGGAAGCATGGCCCTTTTTAGTAATTGAGTCAAGGGCAGTGTAGCTGCAATGGAGAAAGTGAGAAAGGGCATAGAGGAGCTTCTGTCAGCAGCCACTCCATGCAGGACCTTGATCTGCATCATAAAAACAATGAGAAGTCAGAATTTTAGCAGGAAGGTAACTTGGTCAGTTGGTGTTTTTGGCTGCTGGATAAAGGAGAGACGATGGGAGGGAGCACAGGTTAAGGCAGGGGGCCAGTGGGTGGTCATCGCCTTCATCCAGGGAAAGGATAAAATGGGCTTGGAATAGGTGCAAGAGGTGAAGCAAAAGACGAGAATGCATTTGAGAGATGTTAGGGAAGCAGAATACACAGGATTTGGTGAGGGATTAGGTGATAGGGAGATGGAGAGGTTGAGGATGAGAGCCTCATTTCCAGGGTGGCAGTCAGGCATACCAAGTTGCCCACCTCAGAGTCATTCCTCCTTTTTCCTTCAATGTCATATTCCATTTTTGGAGGATCATTGTGCTCAGGCTGGGTTTCCTGAGCACATTGATCCCCAGTAATCATGGACCATGATTAGTTTAAGCCAAACGTCATAATCCTACTTCTGCTTAGTGACTGACTTAGAGGGAAGCCTGTATCCTAGGTTTAGCCAATGAATCCAAGGGTATGAATGAGCTTACTCTGGGAGATTTACAATGAGGAGAGATAAGGGCTGAGATCCAAATCTTGAGTAATTTCAATATTTCATGGCCAGACACTGAAGAATGAGCTACAGAAGGAACAGAGAGTTAGAAGCTAGAAAAGTACATGGAGAACCATACAACTGTGGTGTCATAAAAGGTAAGGGAAGAAAGAGTTCCCAAAAAAGGAAGTGTGTATGGAGGTAGTGAATAGAATGATAGGTACGAGAGGCTGGGAAGAGTGTGCAGGTGGGAGGTGGGCATGAAAACAGGTTGGTAAATGGGACATACATAGAATTAGATGGAAGATACAAATTCTGGGCCGGGAGGGGTGGCTCATGCCTGTAATCCCAGCACTCTGGGAGGCCGAGGTGGGTGGATCACGAGGTCAAGAGATCGAGACCATCCTGGCTAAAACGATGAAACCCTGTCTCTACTAAAAATACAAAAAATTAGCTGGGCATGGTGGCAGGCGCCTGTAGTCCCAGCTACTCGGGAGGCCGAGGCAGGAGAATGGTGTGAACCGGGAGGCAGAGCTTGCAGTGAGCCGAGATCATGCCACTGAACTCCAGCCCAGGCAACAGAGTGAGAGTTCGTCTCAAAAAAAAAAAAAAAAAAAAAAAAAAAAGAAGAAGAGATAAATTATAATTCTGAGTAGCAGAGCAGGGTAACTGTAGTCGGCAACGATGTAGTGTATATTTCAAAGTCGCTAGAAGAGGAAACTTAAATTGTTTCCAACACATAGAAATGATAGATATTTAAGGTGACAGATACCCCAAATACTCTGACTTGTTCATCATACATTCTATGTATGCCACAAATACTCACATGTACACCATAAATATGTAAAGGATTATGTATCAATAAAAAAGAAAAATGTGACTGTACACCCATGCAGAATATTGTTGAAACATTAAAGCAAGTGAAAGACTAAAACTTTTCTGACTCTCTTGCTTTCCTGATAAGGAATTTGCAGACAGAGTAAATGTTTGTATTAGAGTTACACAGCAAGTTCGTAGCACAATCTTTGTATCAGTTAGCTATTGCTGTGTAAGAAAGAACTCCAAAATGAAGTGACATTTATTCTAAACCACTAATATTTAGTCTAACAGTTTGGTTGGGTTGTTCTGCTGATCTGGGTCACGTTTGTCCAGTCTTTACTGGACTCATTCATGGTCAGCTGGTAGATTGGCCAGAGCCTCGCTGGTGTAAGATGGCCTCAGCCGGGATGGTTTATCAGTTTGTCTCTGCTCCATGTGATGTCTCATCCTCCAGCAGGCAGGTCAAGGGGTGTGGGCTCCAGGCAGAGGGAACAGGAGGCACAAAGATTTTGAGGTGAGAGCAAGCTTGAATGTTTGAGGAAGAGGAGGAGGAAGGCCTATGTGGCTGAGACCAGCATGCATGGGGAAGAGCAGGAGCAGCTCAGAGTGGGACTGGGTTGGGAAGAATATAATGAGTGCCTTGTAGACCTCTGTGAGGATTTTTGCTTTCATTTTATTATTATTAGACTTATCTTCTGCTGCTTTATCCTGGTTGACTCCAGTTTGGCTTCTACTCCGTGGAAGAGGTTTTACATTTCATCTGGCCCTGTTAATGTGGACTCCATTTCTCTCCTCCCTGTGCTGACATTTCTTCCATTTTGTCCCACTGAGCGGTGCAAGACACGTCAGCATCCCCAGCTCAGAAATCACTCAAATTTAGGAGAAAATACTTGCAAACTACCCATGTGATAAGGGATTAATAACCAGAATATACAAAGAGCTCAAACAACTCTATAGGAAAAAAAATCTAATAGTCTGATCAAAAATGGGCAAATGCATCAATGACAGATTGGATAAAGAAATTGGGGTCTGTATGCATCATGGAATACTATGCAGCCATAAAAAAAGAATGAAATCATGTCTTTGCAGGAACTTGGATGGAGCCAGAGGACATTATCCTTAGCACACTAACACAGGAACGGAAAACCAAATGCCACATGTTCTCACTTATAAGTGGAAGCTAAATGATGAGAACACATGGACACAAAGAAGAGGACAACAGACACTGGGGCCTACTTAAGGGTGGAGGGTGGGAGGAGGAAGAGGATCAGAAAAAATAGCTATTGGGTACTAGGCTTTAGTCCCTGGGTGATGAAATAATCTGTACAACAAACCCCTGTGACATAAGTTTACCTGTATAGCAGACTTGCACATGCACCCCTGAACCTAAAATAAAAGTTTTAAAAAATGGGCAAAAGATTTGAATAGGTGTTTCTCAAAAGAAGATCTATAATGGCAAAAAGGCATATGAAAAGATGCTTAACATCCCTGGTCATCAGAGAAATGCAAATCACAAACTACAATGAGCAAATGCTGGTGAGGATGGGGAGAAAAGGGAACCCTCGTACACTGTTGGTGGGAATGTAAATTAGTACAACCACTGCGGAGAACAGCGGTTCTTAAAAAACTAAAAACGGAGCTACCATATGATCCCACGGCTGGATCCCAAAAGAAAGGAAATCTGTATATCAAAGAGCTATCTGCACTCCTATGTTTGGTGCAGCACTGTTCACAGTAGCTAAGGTTTGGAAGCAACTTAAGTGTCCATCAACAGATGAATGGGTAAAGAAAATGTGGTACATGTACACAAGGGAGTACTAGTCAGCCATAAGAAAGAATGAGATCCAGTTATCTGCAGCAGCATGGATAGAACTGGAGATCATTACGTGATGTGAAATAAGCCAGGCACAGAAAGAAAAACATATGTTCTCACTATATGTGGTATTTAAAAATGAAAACAATTGACTCATGGACACAGAGAAGAGAAGGATGGTTACCAAAGGCTGGAAAAGGTAGTGGGGGCCTGGGAGCGAGGTGGGGATGGTTAATGGGTACAAAAAATAGTTAGAAACAATGACTAAGACCCACTATTTGGTCACACAATAGGATGACTATAGCTAATAATAAGTTGCTTGTACATTTTAGAATGACTAAAAGAGTGTGATTGGATTGTTTGTAACACAAAGGATACATGCTTGAGGGGATGGATACCTCTTTCCCCATGATGTGTTTATTTCTTATTGCATGCCCGTATCAAAAAATCTTGTGTACCATACAAATATAAATGCTGCTATGTACACACACAAATTAAAAATTAAAAAAAAATTTAAAAAGGAAATCACTAAAATGTAAAGTCTCATCCTAAAGTCTCATCCTCCAGGATAAGAGGATACGACCCACAGACCAAATCCAGCCCACTGTCTGTTTTTGTAGCCAAAATTTGTTCCAATTTTATTGGAACACAGCCATGCCCAATTGTCTACCTATTGTCTCTGGTCACTTTTGTGCTACAATGGCAGAGATGAGTAGTTTTGATGGAGACTGTATGGCCCACAAAGCCTTAAATATTTATTATCTGCTGCTTTAGAGATAAAGTTAAACCTTCCGGAACTTCAGAAGAAATACATTCAATTCTTTCTTGCCTGGAAGGGTGGGGAAGTTCAGGTCTGTGGCATTGTGCATGGGCAAAGGAGGTGCAAGTGTGTGCAAGTACACACTCTGCTCGGTTTCTAGTATCTTGTCTCACTCATCTCTGCTTCTTTGGGTTGACTTCCAACCCTGCTCCAGGCAATAGGGACACTCCTGATGTCTTTTTTTTTTTTTTTTTTTGAGACGGAGTCTCGCTCTGTCGCCCGGGCTGGAGTGCAGTGGCCGGATCTCAGCTCACTGCAAGCTCCGCCTCCCGGGTTCACGCCATTCTCCGGCCTCAGCCTCCCGAGTAGCTGGGACTACAGACGCCCGCCACCTCGCCCGGCTAGTTTTTTGTATTTCTTAATAGAGACGGGGTTTCACCATGTTAGCCAGGATGGTCTCGATCTCCTGACCTCGTGATCCGCCCGTCTCGGCCTCCCAAAGTGCTGGGATTACAGGCTTGAGCCACCGCGCCCGGCCCCACTCCTGATGTCTTAATCTGCTCTTGCTGCTATAACAAAATGCCACAGACCAAGTGGCTTAAATAAAGCATGTTTGTCTCTCACAGTTTTGGAGGACAGGAAGTCCAACATCAGGGTGTCAGCATAATTGCTTTGTGAAGAGGCCTCCATTCCTGGCTTGCAGACGGCCACCTTCTCACTGTGTCCTCACATGACAGAGAGAGAGATAGAAGACATTGGCTTCTTATAAGGATACTAATTCCATAATGGGGCCCCACCCTCTTGACCCCATCTAAACCTAATTACCTATCAAAATCCCACAAATTATTTCAACTTCAGTAATTTCTGCAACTCTGGCCAATATACCTACTTTTAGAAAAGCAGGGAAAAAAAATCTTGGAAGCCTGCAACCGATAAAATACTGGTACATGGGGTTGGAGGGTGGTGGGTAGGAGTTAGGACATCAGAATATGAATTCTGGGGGACAGAAACATTTAATCCCTAACATCTGACATCTCTTATCTTTCTACCTGTTCCCTCAATCAGAATGAGTGGTGGGTAGCAAGGCAGTATAGGTAGTGCCTCAAGAACATTCTCTGGAGTTAGGCACACCTGAATTCAAGTTATCTGTTTTCTAGGGAAATCTTAGAATATCTCCTCATTGAAAGAGTGAATGATGGCCGGACACAGTGGCTCACACCTGTAATCCCAAAACTTTGGGAAGCTGAGGCAGGAGGATCGTTTGAACCCGGGAGTTCAAGACTAGCCTGGCCAACATGGTGAAACTCTCTCTATACAAAAAATACTAAAAAGTAGCCAGACGTGGTGGTGTGCGCCTGTAGTCCCAGCTACCGTGGAGGCTGCAGGAGGATTGCTTGGGACTGGGAGGTCGAGGCTGCAGTGAGCTGAGATACTGCCACTGCACTTCAGCCTGGACAACAGTGAGACCCTGTCTAAGAGAAAAAAAGAAAGAAAGAAGGAAGGAAGGAAGGGAAAGAAAGAGAAAGAAAGAAAGAGAGAAAGAAAGAAAGAAAGAAAGAAAGAGAGAGAGAGAGAAAGAAAGAAAGAAAGAGAGAAAGAAAGAAAGAAAGAAAGAAAGAAAGAAAGAAAGAAAGAAAGAAAGAAAGAAAGAAAGAAAGAAAAGAAAAAGTAAACGATAGGCCGATGTTGGAGGATTGCTTGAGGTCAGGAGTTGGAGATCAGCCTGAGGAACACAGCCAGACCCTGACCCCCCAAATAAAAATAAATAAAAAGAGAGAGCCAATGATAGTTTGCAGCTCTTTGGGTTAGTGTAAGGCCTGAGGATCGCTTGTATGCTGCTTAGTTGACAAATAGTAAGTGTCCAATTTTAAATTGTAACTATAACATAAATTTTAGGAAACCACCTTTCTCCCCTTTGGAGGAAAACAAGAAGAGCCTCTGGCAAATGGTGCGGATAGAATCGGCAAGTCCATATTCAGCCATCATCTCAATAATTTCTGCAACTCTGGGCAATACACCTGATTTTAGGAAAGCAGGGGGAAAATCAATATCTTGAAGCTTGCAACCAATAAAATATCAGAAGAGGCAATTTCATCCTCTCCGTGTCCGCCTGCATCACTAACAGTGTACTCAACACCGGGGTGGTGGGAGTTCGGGGTAAGGCAGGCTCGTAAAAATGACCGATGCAGATATTAATGATTTAATCTGCTAACATGGCGTGGCAGCCTCCGAGAATCCTATTCGTCAGCGTCGGGGAACCCATTACCAGGAGCCTGGGCGAGAAGCGCCGAGGAGAGCGCGGGGATGTGGCGCGAATGAAGATGAATCGCGGAGCCCAATATTGATTTGCCTTGCCTGGAACCGTCGCGTTCTGTTTGGAAATATGGAAAGCAAATTAATGAATAAATGAGCTGGCTCGGTGAACTGCGCCCCTCTGGGATCCCTGGTATTTAAGCCACACATGCCAAGCAGACTCTTAGCTAAATAAGGGGGAGAAGAGGGTTTGCAAGGACGGGAGTGTGGCTATCAGCCTTAGCCTGAGGACTGCGCCCCCAGGGTTTCAGAAAGCAGTAGCAGGTGTTCTGGGGTCAGACTGATTTTTCTTTTTTTTTTCTTAAGAGACAGAGTCTGGCTTTGTTGCCCAGGCTGGAGTGCAGTGGTGAGATCATAGTTCACGGCAGCCTTGAACTCCTGGGCTCAAACGATCCTTCCACCTCAGCCTCACGTTTAGCTGGTGTGTGCCACCATGCCTGGCTAATTTTATTTTTATTTTTTCATTTTGCATTTTTTTTGAGACAGAGTCTTGCTTTGTTGCCCAGGCTGGAGTGCAGTGGCGCCATCTTGGCTCACTGCAACTTCCACCTCCTGGGTTCAAGCAATTGTTGTGCCTCAGCCTCCTGAGTAGCTGGGACTACAGTCATGTACCAGTACGCCCGGCTAATTTTTGTATTTTTAGTAGAGATGGGGTTTTGCCATGTTGGTGAGGTTGGTCTTCAACTCCTGGACTGAAGCGATCCACCTGCCTCGGCCTCCCAAAATGCTGGGATGACAGGCAGGAGCCACTGCGCCTGGCCTAATTTTAATTTTTTGTTGTTGCTGTTGAGATGGGGTCTTGCTATATTGCCCAGGCTGTTCTCCAACTCCTGGCCTCAGGCAATCCTCCCACCTTGGCCTCCTAAAGTGCTGGGATTTACAGGCATGAGCCACTGGGCAGGCTACAGAGAGATTCTTTTTTTGAGACAGGTTCTTGCTCTGTTGCCCAGACTGAATATAGTGAAGGAGCATAGGTCACTGCAGCCTTGAACTCCTGGGCTCAAGTGATCCTCCTGCCTTGGACTCCCAAGTAGCTGGAACTACAGGTGTGCACCACCATGCCTGGCTAATTTCTAAATTTTTTAAAAAGATGGGGCCTGGCTACATTGCCCAGGCTGGTCTTAATTATGGCCTCAAGTGAGCTTGCTTCAGCTTCCCAAAGTACTGGGATTAGAGGCATGAGCCACCACACCCAGCTGCAGACAGGTGCTTGATGGTTCTGTCCCTGTCAGCTGTGGACCTCCAAAAGTCATGCAATCTCCCTGAAGTTGAGTTTCTTTATCAAAAGAAAGGGGGTCATGTACCCACCCAAAGGAGGATTCAGTCACAGCAGGCATTTAGGGTGGTTCAAAAGTAATTGCGGTTTTGGCCATTAAAAGTAATGATCTCTATTGGCTCTACCTCTTATATGCTGATATATTGGACAAATTATTTGACCTCTCTTTGCTTCAAAATCCCCTTGATATGGTTTGGCTGTGTCCCCACCCAAATCTCATGTTGAATTGTAGCTCCCACAGTTCCCAATTATCATGGGAGGAACCCAGAGGAAGGTAATTGAATTATGGGGGCGGGTCTTTCTTGTGCTGTTCTTGTGATAGTGAATAAGTCTCATGAGATCTGATGGTTTTATGAAGAGGAGTTCTCCTGCACAAGCTCTCTCTTCCTTGCCACCTGTAATATGTGACTTGCTCCTCCTTGCCTTCCACCATGATTGTGAGGCCTCCCCAGCCATGTGGAACTGTGAGCCAATTAAATCTCTTTTCTTTATAAATTACCCAGTCTTGGGTGTATCTTTATCAGGAGTGTGAAAACAAACTAATACATTGCTTCTGTCTCATGGGGAAAATGATAAGACCCATCCCATTGGGTTGTTAAAATTAACTGAGTCAAGCATTTAGAATAGTGCCTGAGACACAGACAGTGCTACAAAATAGTAGTTTTTAAAACTGTTCAACATTCAAGAAATATTTATCAAGCACTTATTAAGTGCCAATTACTCTTCTAGGTGCTCAGAGTAGAGTTGTGAACAAAACAGAGTAAAATCCCTTCTTTCATAGAATTTTATTGTTACTTTTTCCTCTATGGATGTCCAAATGTTTCGGCATTGTTTGTTGAAATGACTATCCTTCCTCCACTGAATTACATTTACACCTTCATCAAAAATTAGCTGCCCATACTTGCAGGGGGATATTTCTGAGTTTTCTGTTCTATTTCATTGATCTGTGTGTTTATCTCTCTGTCTATATCACACTATCTTGCATCCTCCAGCTCCAGAATAAATCTTAAAAGGGAGTAGTATGATTTTCTCACCTTAGTCTTCTTTTTTCAAAAGTATTTTAAGTTTTCTAGTTCATTTGCCTTTTCATATAAATTTTAGAGTAGTTTGTCCATATTTACAAATGTCTTTCAGAAGTGTTGATAGGGACTGTATTAAACCTGTATGTCCATTTGAGGAGAACTGACATCTTTACTATGTTGAATCTTCCAATCCATGAACATGGTATGTCTCTCCATTTATTTAGATCTTCTTTGATTTCTTTCATCCACACTTCGTAGTTTTTACCACACAAGCCCTGTAATGTTTTGCTAGATTTATTCCTAAGCATTTTGTTTTTATGAACAATTGTAAATGGTATTATGTTTAAAATTTTAGCTTATAGTTGTACATTGTTAGTGTATAGAAATATGATTGATCTGTGTGTGTTAATCTTGCATCCTACCACCTTGCTGAACTCACATATTAGTTCTAGGGGTTTTATTTGTATGTGTTTAGGTTTCTTGGAATGTTCGACATGTATAATCATGCCATATACAAATAGGAACAAATTTATTTCTCCCTTTCTAATATGTACAGATAATATAGATATTTGGAATTTATTATTATTACATCAAGAAACACTAATGCCCAAAGAGGCCAGTCTGGTGGAAACTGTGACAAATGGGAGCCCAGGCTGGCCAAAGGGGGCTGCAGCTACCTGGCTATGTGGAAGTTTAAATCCAATCTTCAGATTGTTAAAACAGATATCAATGTGAGATTTTCTGATATGTAAATGTTGGTGAGTTACTCAAATATTTAAACACCTCTTAGGCCAAGCAAAACACACCTGTGAGCAGGACTGAGCTTGCACCAGTTTGCAACCTGGCACAAAATGGGCATTCTGCAGACAGAAGCAGCGGTCCTGCCAGATATCACAGGTGGGCACTTCTCAAGGGATGTGTTGGGGAGCACTTGCTGATGATTCGTCCCAGGTTCCCAGGGTGGACAAGAAGGCCTATGGAGATGAAGGTTAAACTGCATCTGTAAGGCCGTCTCTGGGATTCTCGTGGCTCAGAACCACCTGGCTGGGTGCTCCTCTTTCTCCTCAGCAGTAAAGCAGCTGTGTCTCAGGTGGATGGGCCAGGGTGTGTGACTCCAGGGTAATCCGTGACAGGGGCTGATGATAAGGAAGGGTAGAGTCAGGACTTGACAGTGGAAAAAACTTGGGAAAATTATAGAAAGTGGCTGAGTTGTCTATGTGCAAAATGGGAGATGCAGGGGGAAGGAGGGAGTAAATGAATATTGAGCAAATATGCTGAGTATCATGCTAGTTTTCTCCCACCCTCCCTTCCTTTTTTTCTCCCTTCCTTTCATGCATGTATTTATTCAGGGCCTTCTCCGTGCCAGGCACCGTGCTAGGCACTCGCCTCTCATTCTTTACATTTTCCTATAACGTAGGCATCATTCTCTCCATTTCACAAATGAGGAAACTAAATGACCACACCTGTGGTCCCAGATCTGTCTGACTTCAATGACAGTGCTCTTTGTACCACGTGCACTTCGGTATCTCACAAAGGGTGCAACAAACACCTCTGGCATCTTCTGACAATCTTTGGTTCCAGGAGCTCTAATCTGGTAGGAGGAATGTAGCAGAAGCAGAATCCAGGTGATTCCTGAATCCATAAATCAGGCAGACCATGACCTGCATTGTCCATAAAGTGGCACGAGGCATCCGCAAGAGGGTGACCTGGGACCAACAGTCTTCTGTAAATCCATCTACGAAGGGGCAAGGAGGAATCCATATGCGCCCTTGGGTCTTAACTGCAGTTTCATTCATGGCGCAATTGGTAGTGAAGAAGCCTGGGTATAGGGCCAAGGGAGGCTTTGCTTCTGCACCTGGATGAGAGATTTAACTCTTAAGACCCACTGGATGGGGTGCAAAGTGCTGCTGGGTCACCTCCCACCTCAGACTTGACTCAGATGAGGAAGGATGGATCTTGCAGACAGATATATCAGGGATCTGATACTGAGGCTCTTAGGGAGAGAGCCTGCTCAGGCTACCTACTTGTTCTGATTTCAATTTTCTTCCTCATAGATGACTAAGCAAACAGTAGGAACTAAAGTGGGGAAAACGGCTTGAGGGAGAGACTATTAATCAGGACTCTCTGAAATGCAAGTGACAGAAAGTCCAACTTTAACTTGCTTAAGCAAAAAAAAAAAAAAACACAAAACAAAAAAACAAAAAAACTTATTGCTTTGCATGGCCAAAACTCTATGGGGTAGAATCTCCTTTCAGGCATTGCTGGATGTAGAAGCTCACACAATGTCTTCAGAATATGTCTTCGACTGTCATTGCTGCTTTCCTCTGCTCCTCTCCTTGGGCTCTACAGCTCTATCACGACTTTCAGCAACTCTAGGATCACGCCAGCTTTAATGTCAGCAGTCCTGTGGAAAGAGTGCCTCTTCACCCCAGAGGTTCCAACAAAGGTCCTGGAAATTGAGTCTTACTGTCTTTAGTCATTTGCTAATCTCTGAACCAATCACTGGCCAGGGAGAGCATGGGATGAGCTGATTGGGCAGGCCTGGGTCACATGCCCTCCAGTGACTTTGCTAGGGAGGAGTGGGGTTCCCTCAATTGAATCACAGGAAATGGGAGGGGAGAAAGTAGTTCCATAAAAGGAAATGGGGATGTTGCTCCCTGCAGAAAACAGGTGTTGGACACAGTATCTTCCGTCCTGGAGTCAATCTCTTCCATCCTGGAGTGTGGTCAAAGTCTGACCTTACTAGGAACCGGAAAGTTGAAAATGTTCGGTGATCTGCATCAGAAAAGAAGAATGTTTGCTCTCTGTCTCTTCACTCTGTAAATGCGATTTTATATTTTGTGCTCTGCAGACAAGCTTTCTCACATCCTCGTCTTGCCGATTCCTATCCCATGTCTTCATCCATGTGACAAGCCTACATTGACAAGTGTTCAGTCACAGTTCCTAGGAGATTGTGCAGAATGTCTGTGGAGGTCTGCCTAGTGTCCATTCACCCTCTTCTTGTTGCAGCTCCCTGGTTTTCCTTTGGGGAGTGCCTCTCCCCACCCACCACTGAATCCATGTATTTGAAGCAGGAGTCTTCCCATACTCTGCAACCCCTGCTCCAGGAATGAACCCATGATCCAGGCCGGATATTCTAGCACGTGGCCACTGTGATTTTTTCCAGGGATAGTCACATGAGCTAGGTAAGGTCCTCACCTGGTGTATTAATCTACTCTTACACTGCTAATAAAGACATACTCAAGACAGTAATTTATAAAGGAAGGAGTTTTAATGGACTCACAGTTCCACATGACTGAGGGGGCCTCACAATCATGGCAGAAGGCAAAGAAGGAGCAAAGTCATGTCTTACATGGCAGCAGGCAAGAGAGCTTGTGCAGAGGAATGGTCCTTTATAAAACCATCAGATCTCATGAGACTTGTTCACTACCACGAGAACAGTATGGGGGAAACTGCACCCATGATTCGATTATCTCCACTTGGCACCATCCTTGACACATGGGGATTATTACAATTCGAGGTGAGATTTGGGTGGGGACACAGTGAAACCATATCACCTGGAGACTTTTGCTGGGACTTCTGGGAGAAGGGCATTCTCTTTATGCTGAGTTGCAAAGATGGTATAATTTTAGCCTAGATCTGCCAGAGGTTGCACGTGCCACTGAAGAATAAAGCCAACACAGATGGAAGCAGAGTGTTGACAAACAAAACAAAACAAAACAAACAAAAAAACAAACTAAAATATTTAAAAAGGCTTATTCTGAACCTGTGTGAGTGACCATGGCTCTGGGAACAGTCTCGAAATGTCCTGAAAAAGTGTACCTAGGTGGTTGGGTTACAGTTTGGTTTTTTTTTTTTTGAGACTGAGTCTCGCTCTGTCACCCAGGCTGGAGTGCTGTGGCCGGATCTCAGCTCACTGCAAGCTCCGCCTCCCTGGTTCCCGCCATTCTCCTGCCTCAGCCTCCCGAGTAGCTGAGACTACAGGCGCCCGCCACCTCGCCCGGCTAGTTTTTTGTATTTTTTAGTAGAGACGGAGTTTCACCGTGTTAGCCAGGATGGTCTCGATCTCCTGACCTCGTGATCCGCCCGTCTCGGCCTCCCAAAGTGCTGGGATTACAGGCTTGAGCCACCGCGCCCGGCCACAGTTTGGTTTTATACATATCAGGGAGACAGGAATTGTAGGTAAAAGCAAAAGTCAATACATGAAAGGTGTATGTTGGTTCAGCCTAAAGAGATGGGATATTTTGAGGTGGAGGCTTACAGATCATAAATGGATTCAAAGATTTTCTGCCTGGCAATTTGTTGAAAGAGTTAAATTGTGTCTAAAGACTTGAAGTCAGTAGAAAGAAATGCCTGAGTTAAGATAAGGGGAGTTGTGGAGACTGAGGTTCTTGCTATGTAGATGAAGACTCCAGATAACAGTTTTAGACCTTAAAAGGTGTCAGACTCTTAGTTAATCTCTCCTAGATCTGGGAAAGTCCTGCTGTATTAAGGGAGATTCTCTACAGAGGTAGATTTTCTCCACAAAATAACTTGGCAGGGCCATTTCAAAATATGTCAAACAAATATATTTTGGGGCAAAATATTTTGATTTTCTTCAGGATCTGCTATCTATTATGTGATGCTTTACTAGAGTCAGTTTGGAATTTGCTATCTTATTGCCAAAGAGTCTGTTTTGTCTAGTCCTGTAATCTCTATTTTAATGTTAATGTTGGACTGGCTGCAGTGGCTCAGCACCTGTAATCCCAGCACTTCAGGAGGCTGAGGCAGGTGGATCACCTGATTTCAGGAGTTTGAGATTGCCTGACCAACACGACGAAACCCTGTCTCTACTAAAATACAAAAATTAGCCAGGCATGGCAGCACGTGCCTGTAATCCCAGCTACTCACAAGGCTGAGGCAGGAGAATCACTTGAACTTGGGAGGTGGAGGTTGCAGTGAGCTGAGATCATGCCACTGCACCCCAGCCTGGGTGACAAAGTGAGACTTCATCTCAAATATATATATATATATATATATGTATGTATGTGTGTGTGTGTATATATGTATGTATATGTGTATATATAGTGTGTGTGTGTACATATGTTAATGTTGATCCATTGGGCCTAAATTCCCAAGGGAGGGAGTATAATGAAGCATGCCCAACCTCCTATATTGGTCCTTTCTCTCATTGCTATAAAGAAATACCTGAGACTGGGTAATTTATTTAAAAAAGAGGTTTAATTGGCTGGTTCTTCAGGCTGTACAGGAAGCATGATGCTGGCATCTGCTCAGCTTCTGGGAAGCCTCAGGAAACTCACAATTATGGCATTAGGCAAATGGGGAGCAGCCTTTCACATGGCTGGAGAAGAAGAAAGAGAGAGTGAGGGGAGGCACCACAAACTTTTAAACAACCAGATCTTGTGAGAACTCTATCAGAAGAACAGCACCAAAGGGATGGTACTAAATCATTCATGAAGGACCACCCCCATGTTTCAGTCACCTTCCACCAGGCCCCAACTCTGACACTGGGGATTGCAATTGAACATGAGATTTAGGTGGGGACATACATCCAAACTGTAGCACCTCCCTTCATGTCATGGCTAAGAATTCAAATTTTCAGGTTTCTCTGGGGTCCCTTTGGCCCAGAGGGGGCTGTTCAGTAGGTTGGGGGGCTTAGGAATTCTATGTATGGTTTATAAAAGTCAGAACAGGGTCTCAATAACATTTTTTTTTCTGAGCATCTAGATCCAGCTATGCCTGAAGCTCTTTCCTTCTAGCATTCATTCACACTAGCAATTACCTTCTCATTTAGCTTAAGCAGTTTGAGTTGCAAGTAGGAGTCCACATGCAAACAGAAAGAGGGTTGGATTGACCTACTTTTATTGGCTTATGTGCCTGTGTGTCAGAGTCATGTGGTATAATACGATGATGGATAGAAGGACAGTTTTCAGGGAGGGGTCCTGTGGGCTGGGCCAGGCTTGCTGGTTTTGGCAATCATGAGTGGCTCAGGGTGTCACTATGTTGAGAAGGTCAGGGAATGGCTAGGGAGGTGGCAGTGGGGAAGCTTAGGGGGAACTCAGAGAAGCACAGCTGGGTACACCAGCCTGGGGTTTAGAGAGGCTGGGGTCCCGTGGGTGTTAGCTGTCATGATCTCCTAGAGGCACATACAATGCTCAGTGAGGGGCAGCAAGACTCCTCCCACTGGAGAAATGTCAAGTCTGGCTCTCAGCGTCTGCTGGAAATGTGCCTGCAACGTAAAGACACGAGGCTTGGAGGAGCATGACACAGCCCTAGAATCCAACATCTCCCTGCAAATGCAGCACCAAGCTCAGAGAACACTTGACAGGTAAGGTCCCTGCATCCCAGTGTCACCTCAGACACACCCATTCATGGGAGGGACCCTGGGACATTTCCTCAGCCTGAGGGACTCCATAGTGGACATGAATCTGGCTTTCATTGCAGTGACGGGACAGCTTCGTGTGTAGCCCCAAAACTGCTCACCACTGGCAATGTGTCATTAATAGTCATGTCATTCTGTCCCTTTCTCCTTCTGCCTGGGCATCTGTATGGACAATTAGGAAAAGACAATTTAATGCTAAAGAAATTAATTGCATTTGCCAAATGGGCTTGAAACACTCTACGGGCTGTTTCTCTGTCAACATAACAGAGAAAATGAGCTCTGTTGACTGTTGACAAGACCATGTCTGGCTGTGGATCAGCTGTGATTTTTTTTGGAGAGGTGGTGGGGTGGAGGGTGAAGTGCAGTGGACACATGTGGTGATCCTGGAAAGAAGCTTTGCCTCATTCTTGCATACTCCCTGTGGGCCACTATTTTAGTAACACAAGTTACTCACTGTAGAGAGCCTGCCCTGTGGCAGCTGTGTGGTAGGATACAATACCTTGAATCTTCATAACATTTGTATAAGGAATAGTATTCATATCCCCATTTCACAGATGAGGAAACCCAGGGGCAGAGATGGGAAGTAATTTTGTAACCACCCAATGGGTTCATCTTGCCTGCTGCCTAGACAGAGCTGATTTATCAAGACAGGGGAATTGCAGTAAAGAGTGATTCACGCAGAGCCAGCTGTGCAGGGGACTAGAGTTTTATTATTACTCAAATCAGTCTCCCTGAGCATTTGGGGAGCAGAGTTTTTAAGGACAACTTGGTGGGTGGGAGAAAGCCAGTGAGCTGGGAGTGCCGATTGGTCAGAGATGAAATCATTGGGAGTCAGAGCTGTCTTCTTACGCTGAGTCAGTTCCTGGGTGGGGGCTACAAGATCAGATGAGCCAGTTTCTCCATGTGAGTGGTGCCAGCTGATCCGTCAAGGGCAGGGTCTGCAAAATATCTTAAGCACTGGTCTTAGGGGCAGCTTAGCGAGGGTCAGAATCTTATAGCCTCCAGCTGCATGACTCCTAAACCATAATTTCTAATCTTGTGGCTAATATTAGTCCTACAAAGGCAGTCTAGCCCCCAGGCAAGAAGGAGATCTGCTTTGGGAAAGGACTGTTATCATCTTTGTTTTAAACTATGAACTATAAGCTAAGTTGCTCCCAAAGTTAGTTCAGCCTGTGCCCAGGAGTGAACAAGGACAGCTTGGAGGTTAGAAGCAAGATGGAGTCGATTAAGTTAGATCTCTTTCACTGTCTCAGCTGTAATTTTGTAAAGGCAGTTTCAATTTGCCTACGCTTACCCAGCAAAATAAAACCCACGCGTCTTCTCAGATGCCCACTGTAGAATGTGGTAGACCCTGGATCCTTGGAGGTAGTGAGGCAGGAGGAAACACCACGGTCTTTTGGTGCAGCGAATCTGAGGCCAATTCATGCTGACTTCCCAAAGCTGGATCCAACAAAAACACCTGGGTCTGGGGGCAGGGAACCTGCGGCCAATCAAAGCCAACTTCCTAAAGCTAAACCAAAAGGGAAAACTCCGTCTGCCTTCGCCAAGTAACAAAGGACCAAAGGCTATGCTCCCTACAGCCCACCCCTTCTGCCATGTCTCAGATGGAAAGGGAGAGTGACTTGGTTGGGCCATGGGCCACTCAGGGACCATCCCTTCATCTGCATAGGGCATCAGTTCACTTCATCCTTTAATTAGCCACAGACTAAATCCTTCATCCAGATAAAGGGTAGTTGATAAAAACCTAAAAACCTCAAACCGGGTACTTAAAACCCAGAAAACGGCTGGGCGCGGTGGCTCACACCTGTAATCCCAGTACTTTGGGAAGTCGAGGAGGGCAGATCATCGGGTCAGGAGATCGAGACCAGCCTGGCCAACATGGTGAAACCATGTCACTACTGAAAATACAAAAAAAAAAAAAAAAAAAAAAAAAAAAAAAGGGCTGGACGTGGTGGCGCATCCCTGTAGTTCCAGCTGCTTGGGAGGCTGAGGCAGGAGAATCTCTTGAACCCCAGAGTTGGAGGTTGCAGTGAGCCAAGATCTCACCACTGCACTCTAGCCTGGGCGACAGAACGAGACTCTGTCTCAAAACAAAACAAAACAAAACAAAACAAAAAAAACAACAACAAAAAAGAAAATATTCAGGCTGGGTGTGGTAGCTCATGCCTGTAATCCCAGCACTTTGGGAGGCCGAGGCAGGTGGATCACCTGAGGTCAGGAGTTCCAGACCAGCCTGGCCAACATGGTGAAACCCCATCTCTACTAAAAATACAATATTAGCTGGACGTGGTGATGCACGCCTGTAATCCCAGCTACTTGGGAGGCTGAGGCAGGAGAATTGCTTGAACCTGGGAGCCAGAGGTTGTGGTCAGCTGAAATGGTGCCACTGCGCTCCAGTCTGAGCAACAAGAGCAAAACTCCTCCTCCTCCTCAAAAAAAAAAAAAAAAAAAAAAAAGAAAAAAAAGAAAAGAAAATATTCACACCCATCCCTTGATGTCAGGCTGGTTATGGATGTGTTTTGGCCAGTGAAATTCAGGCAATGCAATGGAAGGAGCAGGTGCTCCACTCAGAGCCTCCAGAAGGATCACAGTCCTGAGGATACTTTGATTTTAGTGAGACCCACATTAGACTTCCGGGCTCTAGAACTGACGGATAATATATTTGCATTGCTTTAAGCTACTAAGTTTGTGGTGATTCCTTACAAGGGCGATGGGAAATGAATACAGATGGTAGGTGCATCATGCAAAAGAAGACCACTCAGGCCCTCTTGTATTTTATTTTAAAAAATTATTTTTATTTTTATTTTTTTAAGGGATAGTCCCATGCTGTCACCCAGGCTGGAGTGCAGTGGGGCGATCATAGCTCACTGCAGCCTTGACCTCCTGGGCTTAAGCAATCCTCCTGCCTCAGCCTCCTGAGTAGCCGAGACTACAGGTGTTCGCCATCACATCGGGCTAATTTTTTATTTTTTGTAGAGAAAAGGTCTTGCTTGTTGCCCAGGCTGGTCTTAAACTCCTGACCTCAACTGATCCTCCCTCCTTGGTCTCTCAAAGTGCTAGGATTATAGGCATGAGACATCAAGTCCAGTCCCCTTTTGCATTTTCCTATGAGCAGCAATGGGAAGCCGGGGTCACCTTCCAATAGTTTATTTATGGCCCAGTTCCTTGAGTACATTTCCTGCTTTCCAAGTTCCTGAAGACAGGAGGTTTGCAGAACTTTTTGTCACCGACAAGAGACCCCCTTTCTCAATAATATGTTCCTTGTTTCCTCTTGAACCCTCACCCTCAGTGTCCTTACAGTCCAGATTGCAATAACAGCCTGTGCAAGGCATGTTAGCGTTTCTGCAACACACGGTCCTTCCAGCCGCTGCCTCTGCCTCCTTCCAAAGGCACACTCGCATTTTTACATTTTTGTTATGGCCATACCTGTCTTCCAGGGACCAAAATCTGTATCAGGTATTAATTGCTACATAATGAATTAGCCTGAAACAGAGGCTTAAATAAACAAATATTAGCTTAGTCTGGGTCAGGAATTGGGGTCCTCCAGCTGAGGGTCTCTTCTGAAGCTGCAATCAAGGTGTCATCCTGGGCTGCAGTCACCACAAGGCTGCTCACATGACTGCTGGTTGGCAGGACCCAGGTCCTCAATGGCAGTTGGCTGGGGACAGCTTTTCTTTTTCCCCCAGCCTCTCCATAGGATATCCCACAACATGGCAACTTCCTCTTCCCAAGAGCTCCGGAGACAGAAGCTGCTAGAAAAGATGAAATTCGCAGGCATTTATAATGGAATCTCGGAAGTGGCATCCCATCACTTTTGCCACATTCAACATTGGTTAGAAGCCAGTCACTGTCTCTGGCCCCAACTTAGGATGCTGCATGTTGGCATGAACCCCAGGTGGTGGGGGTCTCTGGGGGCCACCTTGGGGACTTCCTATCATAAGAGGCATGCCAAGATGCTCGGGACCACCACCCAGGGGCCGAAGGTGGTGCTGTGTCTGTGTGTTGTCCCATTTTACAGATGAGAAAACTGAGGCTCAGAAAGGCTAAGGAAGAACATGTCTGATGTCACTCAGTGGCAAAACCATGATGGTACCAGGTCGTCTAGTTTCTGAGCCCCGACTCTTTCACCAGACTTTTTGGGGTTGGTCCGGCCAGGTCATTACCTGCCGGCCCGATTCAGTCTCTGTTCTGTTTCCTCTCTTCCTCCTCTTTTTCCACATCTGCCCATTGCTGCCTTTTGGTTGGCCTTTTTCACTGTGTCCTCTGTGTTCCTGTGATTGCTGGCCTCCGGTCGGTCTGTCCTTCTGTCCCTCTCTGTATCTGCCTAGTCTGGTCACTCTTTTGTGCTTCTCTTGTTATTTTCTCCTGTGTCTCTGTCTCGGTCTCATTTGTGACATCTCATCTGTTTCTCGTCTCCACATCTGCCTGGCTCTCTGGCTCTGTGTGTTTGTGGGCCTCTGGGTGTGTCTGTCTTGGGCTTTGCCGGTGTACTTCTCTCTGCCTCTCTCTCATTTCCCCTGCACCTGTCCACCTGGCACATGTCCCTGTCTCCCTGTCTCTTTTATACCTATTGATCCCCACACCCATGCATCCCTCCTCTGCCTCTCCCTCTCTTTGTCTCCATATTTTTCTATCTGCATTCCTCTGGACCTTGTCATCTCCCTTCATCTCAGGACACAGTGAGCTGCCTTTGGTTTTGTCTAGCCTAGGAGGCAGTTTTGATTATTTATGATGCTATCACTTATTAATTTTTATCTTTATAATAACATAAAAACAACCGATGTTAAGCCCCTACCTGCTGGCGGGTGGCAGCCCACCAGCCTGGTCCTCCTGCCTCACAGACCAATGGAACGGCCCTGCTCCTATTTATCAGACTTCGATACCCATCTCCTTTGGAGACTGTCGGCTCCAATGTTACAATCACAGCAATATTAGAATAACAACTTAAAACCAATCATTTTTATGGGGACACACACAGTATAAAAAGACCTGCCTATCTGAGGACACATATAACATCAGCAGCTATTGCCCCATAAACCTGTCAGTTAGAGAAACATCCCAGGGAGTCCTTGAACACCATTACCCAAGTTTAACCAGGGAGAGAGGGAGAGAGAGGGAAAGAAGGAAAGAGAGAGGGAGAGAGGACTTTGCAAATCATTTTTCATGGAGGTCTGGGAAAAAAAATGTGAGCGATCGATTCCAGAGGGAGCCAATGGATTGAGTTAAATGGGCCAAGCCCAGCCCCAAGTGGTGCTTGGCATATGTTTCCTGAAATTATGGAGGAGGCTTAGAAAGGAGCTGGGGAGAGGGACACTCAGTATGCACGACCAGACCAACTCCCTTTGGTTCCCATTCTAGATTTGATTCCCCTGAATCAGACCCTTAGAGGAAATTTCGTGTGTCAGATTTTTATTGGGAAGCATTTCCAGGGAAAATCAAAAGAGGAGTGAGGAACTGATAAAGAGAAGGGAAAGAGGAGGCTCTGCCAGGGTATGATATCAAGTGAGGCTCCACGGAGCAAAGCTTGGGCTCAGTCCCAAGGGAAGCCCCAGCAACAGTGCACGTGACACCTCCTCATTGTCCCAACCCTGGGGAAAGGCAGCAGTCTATTGATTCCCCTGCACCCATTGGTTAAGGGATTTCATGTGGCTTCTTCGCCACTTCTGGCTCTTCGTGTGCACAGGCAAAGGGGGTTCCAGCAGCCTGAAGGCAGGCCCCCCAGCAAAGAGGTGCAGGTGCTGGCTGTTGGGATGAGAGCACATTGGGAGCGAGTGTGCATAGCAATGGCAAAGAGGGTAAAAGAGATACAGACGGCAGGTTGACAGCATTTGGCCAGTGATGACACACATCCCTCTCTTCCCTCTCTTCCCTCAGAGAAACTTCCTTCTGAAGTTTCTTCCCTCTGAGGACTCTAGTGCTTATGGTTCTTCCTGAGGTTCTTGGGGGAGTGATGAACATCTTCAGATGCAAACTGTATTAGTCCGTTTTCACGTTGCTGATAAAGGCATACCTGAGACTGGGTAATTTATAAAGAAAAAGAAGTTTAATGGATTCACAGTTCCACGTGGCTGGGGAGGCCTCACAATCATGGTGGAAGGCAAAAGGCACATCTTACATGGCAGCAGACAAGAGAGAAAAAGGGAACCAAGAGAAAGGGGTGTACCCTTATAAAACCATCAGCTCTCGTGAGACTTATTCATTACTCGGAGAACAGTATTGAGGAAACTGTCCCCGTGATTTAATTATCTCCCATCCCACCAGGTTCCTGCCACATCACATGGGAATTATGGGAGCTACATTCAAGATGAGAGTTGAGTAGGGACACAGCCAAACCATATCACAAACCCTCATGAAGAAGCGTTCACCATCCAGCAGTCTGTAAGAGCACTGGCTCATTGGAGCTAAGACACAGCAGGCATAATTCCTGGGCTCAAATAAAAAACTCTCCACTGAACCGACAATGGAATCAAGACGCATTGTTTAGCAGCAGCTCTTCCAAAGACTAACCAACCAACCAAACCAGAACCTTGACTCTTAAGTTGGAGGTGAGAGTGGAAGCAACTTTCACAGGGTCTTAGATTTTCCAATATGGGGGCTTTGTGTAAATTAGAGCAAGCGCCCTTTGCTGGTTGGCTGGGCACTGCTTGCACAAACACGACTTTGCCATAGAAGAAGGCATCTTTTTGGACAGATTCAGCTCAGCATCAGAGCGTAGGATTTGATAAGGAGACTGAGGTGGTGGATTTCAGCCCTCCCTCACCCCATCTGTTGGGTGCATTGTGCAGTGTGCACACTGTACAACGTGCATGACAGCCTGAGCCTTTTCACTGATATGTCTTAGTACGATTCACAAGGGATTGCAAGCTGTGCACTTCATGAAGTTGGGAGCTGTGTCAGGATTGTCCACCACTGTGTCCCCTGGCACTAAGTACAGTGCTTGATACAAAGTAGGCATTCAAAAAACACTTGATGAAGAAAAGAATGAATGAATACATTTTAAATGGCTTAGAGATGGCTTGGCATATCATGGTCAATAAATGTTTGCCAAGTGAATGAGGGAATATCCCTGTCAAAAATCTCATGTGAATTTCCATGGTACCATAGAAGGAGAGACCATATAGCATGCAAGCTTGAGCTAGCTTTCCTGGATTCAAATCCTCATCTGCTGCTAAATAGCTATGTGATCTTGGGCAAGTTCTACTCTCTATTCCTCTGTTTCATCATCTAAAAAATGGGGTTAATAATAGGACTTACTTTCATAGGACTATTATGAGGTTAAAAGAGGTAAATACTTAACACAGTACGTGGCAGATAGTAACTCCTTCATAAATGTTAGCTCTTATTATCATTATTGGAGGTGACAGCCTTCTGATGCTCTGTGTTTCCCTGACCTTTTTAGAGAGCGATGCCACTTTCTGGGTGTCATATTCTAAAAGAGACAATGACATACTTCATAGCTGCTTTAATTATGAGATCCTCCCAGAGGCTGCTCAAGAAATAATTATTGAATGAAGTGTGTCCCATAAAAATTGTTCAGAAAGGAGTAATCCAGTATGGGTAAGACAGTTTTTAGGAAGCCTTTTGTTTATTCTTTTTCCAGTCTATTCATTGTGGCATAAACTTTGTACTTTGAATACATCAATTAAGAAGCCCTCTTTACCCATGGCAGCTCCTCAGCAATTGGTGGGGAGCGATCCACATCCCCAGGAACGAGACCTTATTGGATTTATCCAATTAGCCCAACTGCACTGATTGGTTCAGTGATGGGCATGTGACCCATGATTGGTTCAGAGATGGGCTTGTGACCCAGTTTGAGCTGATAAGACGAGAGATGATGTTGGCTGCGGTTTCTGGGAGGAGCTATCTCCAGACTCCACCTCTTATTTGAGGACAACCCTGGAAACCTCTGGCAGCCACCTTGTCTCCCTAAGGAGATCCAGGTTTGGTTTGGAGCAGCCTCTGTTGAAAGCTCGGAGGAGATTGGGTGACATTGTTGAGCTCCTGAGTCAACGCCTCTAAAGCTGCTCTCCCACCGCCCTGTCAGTCATGGGAACCAATGAATTTCTTTTATTGTCTTAGCTAGAGTTGGGTTTTCTCCTCCCTGCAGGAGGATGGTTTCTAGCTGAGGCATCGGATCTTCATCTGTTCTTTTTTCCATCTATTATTTATGGCATAAACATTGCACATGGAGTTCATCAGGGCTCAGTGTTTTGAGGCTTTAAAGCCTTGTTTCTTTTCTTTCTTTCTGGCTTTTTTTTTTTCTTTTTTGAGATGGAGTCTCACTCTGTCACCCAGGCTGCAGTGCAATGGTGCAATCTCGGCTCGCTGCAACTTTTGCCTCCCAGGTTCAAGCGATTCTCCTGTCTCAGCCTACCAAGTAGCTGGGAGTACAGGTGCCCACTACCACACCTGGCTAATTTTTGTATTTTCAGTAGAGACAGGGTTCTGGTCATGTTGGCCAGGCTGGTCTTGAATTCCCGACCTCAGGTGATCCGCCCACCTCGGCCTCCCAAAGTGCTGGGTTTGCAGGTGTGAGCCACCGTGCCCAGCCAAAAGCCTTGTTTCTTGAATGTCATTTCTTCTTCTCAGTCACCTGTCCTGAATCCACAGGTGTGTGACTGCATGGCAGGGCTGGAGGTACAGCGGGGAGACTAAGAGTTCGAGAAAATGGAGGAAGAAGAGAATGGGTTAAGATCTCAAAAGTTAGCTACCACACTGTGTGTGTGTGTGTATGTATGTGTGTGTGTGGCACAGCACTGAGCATTTTATCTGCATTATTTCATTGAATTTTCCCAACCTCCCAACAAGTTACTGTGATTAGGTCCCTTAACAGATGAGGAAACTGAGGCCTAGGATGATTTGTCCTCTACTCAAACCACACATCTGGCAGGTAGCCCAGCTTTGTATTGAACCTGGCTGGCTCCAGAGTGCGTGACAGCCATTCAGGGGCTGTGCTGCAGCCTGGGAGTGGGAACCAGCTAAGAAGACTGCAGAGTGCAAGGCCCTGAAGAACCATATGGGGATTGCATATAGAGTAATTTTATAGACAATTAAATCTGCAAAGATGGCCAATATGTGCACTTAAAAGCTGTGTGCAGAGGTAACTGCCAAGTTTCCTTTCATCTATTGAAGCGTTTTTAAACAAAGAAGGATGATCTAACAGGCCGAATGCTCAGCAGGCCAAGTAGAGCATGAAAGGATGGAGCTGAGTCCTGGGAGGTGGCATGGTGAGGGAGACAGGGCTGGGGGTCACCTCCCCCATGGACACCCTCTCTCAGGAGGCTGTGTGCTATGGTGCAAGCAGCATAGGCTTTGCAATTGGACTGACCTAGACTGACCAACCTCTGCCTCCCTCTCACCAGCTGGTGACTCCAGGAAGTACTATTCCCCTTTGAGCCTCAGTTTTCCCACCTGTAAAATGGGGACATCGACTTCCTGGGGCTGCTGCCAGGATTGGGCAGTGTATTAGGTTCTCTAGAGGGGCAGAACCAATAGGAGATATATATACATATATATATATATATGAGTTTATTATGTAGTACTAACTCACAAGATCATAAGGTCCTACAGTAGACTGTTTGCAAGCTGAGGTGCAAGGAAGCCAGTCTGAGTCCCAAAGCTGAAGAACTTGGAGTCCCATGTTCGAAACCAGGAAGCATCCAGCACAAGAGAAAGATGTAGGCTGGGAGGCTAAGCCAGTCCAGTCTTTTCATGTTTTTCTGCCTGCTTTATATTCTAGCTGCACTGGCAGCTGATTAGATGGTACCCACCTGGATTGGGGTGGATCTGCCTTTCCCAGCCCACTGACTCAAATATTACTCTCCTTCGGCAACACCCTCACAGACACACCCAGAATCAATACTTTGCATGCTTCAATCCACTCAGGTTGACACTCAGTATTAACCATCACAGGTGGGATAATGTCCAAAATCTCCTCATGTGTCACATTATCCAGAGCCCTTAGGAACTGTTCTCCCAGCCAGCCACACACCTGGGGATTTGGGGAAAGCTGCCAGAGCCAACCCAATATTCTTCATTTTCCACCAGTCTAGAACATCTGGGGCGAATCTTTTCTAATGCTGTGGGTGACCTTTTTTGTGTCATGTGGTAGAAAGAGAATTGCTTAGTGTTGCCTACTCACTCATCAGTGCTCCCTCCTTACCTCCTTGTTTTTATCTTGTCCCCTCTATCAGTCATCTATTGTCCTATTAATGCTGTGTGACAAATCACCCCAAAGTTAGTGACTTAAAATAACCACTTAGGCTTGAGTGTGACTGTGAGGGTCAGTTGTAGTTCTGGCTGGTCTGGGCTGGCTGGGCTCATTTCCCCTGGACTTGATCATGCTTCTGCCACGAGCTGGTGGCCTTAGCTCGCCTGCACATGTTCTTGTGGCAGAATCACTGCAGTCAGAGAGGAAGGAGAAACACACAAGCACATTTTAAAGCCTCAGCCTGTGTCAAGTTTTCTTTAATCCCATTGATCAAACGAAGTCCAATGGTTAATCCTCAATTCAGGTAGCGGGACACTGCCAAAGGGCATGGATAAACAGAGGCAGGAATAACTGGGGCCATCACAGCAACCAGTCTACCACATACCCTCCTGGAAAACCCCAACCACGACCTCCAACTTGCCCTGTTATTTGCCACTGTACAGGCAGCCAGGGAAAAATCCCACTAAAGCTCTTAGATGGGCACCTGCTACTGTCTCATAGTCTCCAACCTCCGTCGTGCCTCAGTGTTTCCTAGAAACCCCTAACCTTTACATTCCTATTGCCTATAACAGATGTCACGTCCTTCCTCTACTCCTACCCATTGTCTCCCACTTCCCTTTTTTTTTTTTTTTTTTTTTTTTTTTTGAGACAGTCTTGCTGTGTCACCCTGGCTGGAGTACAGTGGTGTGATCTAGGCTCACTGCAACTTTTACCTCCCAGGTTCCAGTGATTCTTATGCCTCAGCCTCCTGGGTAGTTGGATTACAGGCATGCACCACCACCCTAGGCTAATTTTTGTATTTTCAGTAGAGATGGGGTTTCACCATGCTGGCCAGGCTGGTCTTGAACTCCTGAGCTCAACTGACCTGCCTGCCTCAGTCTTCCCAAATGCTGGGATTACAGGCATGAGACAGCACACTGAGCTTCTCCTTCCCTCTTAACAAATGATCTTATCTCCTAGTTTGCAGAGATAATATAAATGACTAGAAGAAAAGTCAATTGCCTGTCCCTTTTCATTCATTTGTATATACATATATATACACACACACATACACACATATATATACACACACACATATACATACACACACATATATTTTAATTGAGCACATACTATGAACCAGGCACTGTGTTAGATGCTGATGTTCAGTGGTAAACAGGAAAGACAAGGTCCTTGTCCCCATGGACCTTGCATTCGAATGGAGAAGCCATGATAAGCAGGTGAACTGCTCATGAGTGTAATCCCAATGCTTTGGGAGGCTGAAGCAGGAGGACTGTTTGAGGCCAGGAGTTTGAGAACATCCTGGGCAACATAGCGAGACCTCATCTCTATGAAAAATAGAGATGTTCTTTGTGTTCAATTTTTTTTTTTTTTTTTTTACGTTTTTGAGATGGAGTCTCACTCTGTCTCCCAGGCAGGAGTGCAATGGCGCGATTTCGGCTCACTGAAGCCTCTGCCTCCCAGGTTCCAGTGATTCTCCTGCCTCAGCCTCCTGAGAACCTGGGATGACAGGGGCCCGCCACCATGCCTGGCTAATTTTTGTATTTTTAGTAGAGACGGAGTTTCACCATGTTGGCCAGGCTGGTCTTGAACTCCCGATCTCAGATGATCCACCCACCTCAGCCTCCCAAAGTGCTTGGATTACAGGGGCGAGCCACCACACCCAGACTCAATACTTTTTCTCTATCACAGAACCTGGCACGTAGTAGATGCCCAGTGAATGCTAGAAGAAGAAGGGGAAGGGGAAGTGGAAGAAGAAAGAAGAAGAAGAAAAGATGATGATGACGAAGAAGAAGAAGAAGAGGAAGAGGAAGAAGAGAAAGAGGAAGAGGAAGAAGAAGAAGGAAGAGGAGGAGAAGGAAGGGGAGGAGGAGGAGGGGGAGGAGGAGGAGGAGGAGGAGGAGGAGGAGGAGGAGGAGGAAAATATTTGCTTTCCAATTCTGCACCTGCCTCCTGTGAGCTGTGTAACCTCTGGCAAATGAACAAACATCTCTGATCCTTCATGACAGAGTTGTGAAGATTAAATAAGAGAACAAACATTAACACCCTTGCCTTGTCATGTTGGGTATTTACTTACCGCTGATGACAAAGTACATATATCCACAGGCTTCTGTCCTGGTCGAGTCCTTGAGCACTCTTTGTGTTTCTAGATACTGCAGAGTATTGCGGACACAGCAAATAAGATTCTGCCCCCCTTAGCGCTTACTGGTTAGAGTGTGGGCTCTAATTAAACGCATAGTTATAACCCTCTAACATACATACAACAATTGCATGTGAGATCTTTTTCCAAGTTGGGAGAGGGAGGCTTCCAGTTCTCTGGAACATGGCTTTCCTGAGAGCCTCTCTCTAATGCCTCCAGCTGTATCCACTTTCCCTTCCTTATCAGCTCCCTTCGTTTTCATTTTCTCCAGCTGTATCCACTTTCCCTTCCTTATCAGCTCCCTTCGTTTTCATTTTCTGAAATGACAAAGCAGTCTGCCTTTTATGTGTTTATCCTGCCAAAGCCCCATAGGTACTAGCAGGCTGGCCTTTGAAGTGGGGGTGGGTGGGCTGGAGGCGGCTCCATTCATTTTCCAGCTAAGCTGGAAGCTTTGTGGGCACATTCTCAGGAGGGAAGGATGGGTTCCCAGAGGAAACCTGCAAAATGGGCCTGAGTTGGAAAGGGATTTTCATACAGGGAAAGACCAGTCAGGATGCAAAGTGAAATTGGTCTTTGGAAGTCGGGAGGGAGCTTATTGCCCAGGGAGGGGTTGCTGGCTGGAACTCCTGGGGAAGGTCCAGAGATTGGGAGGAGGTGGGCAGGACCGGGGTTAGTTGACAGAGGATGTAAACTGTGTCTGGCGCATCTGTGTGATACAGATCCCCAAGCACATGACCACCTGGGCATATTTCCTGCGTATTTTTATGCCTTACGTGTGTATTGCGGATGTGGCTCCCACACATTTTTAAAAAAATTATTATTATTTTTTGAGACAGGGTTTTGCTCTGGCACACAGGCTGGAGTGCAGTGGTGTGATCTCATCTCAATGCAACCTCCACTTTCCGGGTTCAAGTGACTCTCCTGGCTCAGCCTCCCAAGTAGCTGAGAGTTACAGGTGCACACCACCACACGTGGCTAATTTTTTTGTATTTTTAGTAGAGATGGGGTTTCACCATGTTGGCCAGGCTGGTCTCAAACTTCTGACCTCAAGTGATCCACCCATCTCGGCCTCCCAAAGTGTTGGGATTACAGACGTGAGCCACCGTGCCTGGCCTGTCACATGTTTTCTGACTGTGCATGTGGTTTGATTTGTGTGACTTTGTTGTGTGCACAGCATGTATATGGCCACAATGATTGGATTTCTCATGACTATCTTCACACATGCACTTAGGCTCTCTACAATCTGCAGGGTGCCCAACACCACCGCAGTTGCTGGGAGATTGGAAGATAGGAAAAGAGAAGGGAGAGAGAGAGAGCAAATGTGTTTGCTGCTCTCCTGGAAGGAGAGTTGAGTTGAGGAGACAGACACAGACCGAGAAGTGACAGGAGCAAATTTGAAACTGCAGTTGTGATGGTTGTGCCGAAGCAGAGATGCATGGCATGGGAGGGACACACAGCAGGGCTGTGTCTGAGTCAGGGAGGCCAGAGACAATTTCCACCAGGATGCGGTCCGTGTGTTGAGATACGAAAGGTGAGTGGGAGTTATTTATCTGAAGAGAGGATGGGTTTGAGTTATCTCTATATATTTATTTTTATATCTAAATATATATCTATATTATATATTTTGAGACATCTATATTATATATTTTGAGACAGAGTCTTGCACTGTTGCCCAGGCTGGAGTGCAGTGGCCGGATCTCAGCTCACTGCAAGCTCCGCCTCACGGGTTCACGCCATTCTCCTGCCTCAGCCTCCCAAGTAGCTGGGACTACAGGCGCCCGCCATCACTCCTGGCTAATTTTTTTGTATTTTTACTAGAGACGGGGTTTCACCATGTTAGTCAGGATGGTCTCGATCTCCTGACCTCGTGATCCGCCAGCTTTGGCCTCCCAAAGTGCTGAGATTTCAGGCATGAACCACCGTGCCCAGCCGAGTTATCAATATTTTTTAGTTTTTATATTTGGACCTCAGTTACACAGAAGCCACTTAGCCACACTTCTTCGCTTGTGACACGCTGACCGCAATAGTCCAGGCAACGATTAATTATGTATACTTTTTATCTCCCATCCCTCTTTCCATTTCATTGCTCCCCTAGAGACAGCCACTCTAATATATTTTAAATGTGTTTTGAAACAAGTGTGTACTTTGGAGAAATACGGAATGTTGATTTTTAGGTGCGTGCGTGTGTTTAATTACAAAAATGGTGTCATGCTGTAGCTCTCATCCTGCTTTTACTCTTTCCCCTGCTATGCATTAGGAATTTTTTCTATGCCGCTTTTTACCCCTTTATTTGACTCCATCTGACTCCTTCTTAGCATGTGTTTCCCTTGTTTAGGGCACCTCAGTTAGCTCGCACCTCATGCTACCAATTGCAAGGCTGCCGTGAACATTCTCACACGTGTCCTTGTTATTGCTGTGCCTAAGTCTGTCTTCATTTAGGTTCTCTGGAAAGCGACACCTGAGACAAAGACTTGGGAGCAGTCACTTCGTTTAGGAGGTGATTCCAGAAGCGTATTGAAGGAACAGGGAAAATGAGAGAAGGAGTAAAGGCGTGTCAATGAAACGTGCTTTGATGAGCTGCTTACCTATGTGGCCCACTGAGGCTTAGCGCCACCCGGGAACCTCTAACCACTGCAGGTTCCTTAGTGGGTCCCGAGGGGAAAGAGAGGCATTGTTGGGCAGAAGTCCCAATCCTAGCAGCTTTCCCTTGCTTCTGTTCTCCCTCCTTTCTTTTTTTTCTTCTTTTTCTTGAGACAGAGTCTCGCTCTGTCCCCCAGGCTGAAGTGCAGTGGTGCGATCTCGGCTCACTGCAACCTCCACTTCCTGTGTTCAAGTGACTTTCCTGCCTCAGCCTCCTGAGTAGCTGGAACTACAGGTGCCTGCCACCACGCCCGGCAATTTTTGTATTTTCATTAGAGATGGGGTTTCACTATGTTGTCCAGGCTGGTCTCAAACTCCCGACCTCAAGTGATCCGCCCGCCTCAGCCTCCCAAAGTGCTGGGATTACACATGTGAGCCACTGCACACAGCTTGTTCTCCCTCCTTTCTTTCTTCCACTATGCTCTGAGGACATGGCAGTGAACACAACAGATGCCTCCTGCTCTCACGGAGATTATATTCTTCTGGGGGAGTGGGGGATATTGATAATCAACAGGTGAAATTTAAGGTAATTTCATGTGCTGTGAAGAAAATAAAATCCCAGCACTTTGGGAGGCCAAAGCAAAAGGATCAGTTGAGCCCAGGAGTTAGAGACTAGCCTGGGCAACATAGCAAGAAAAACAAAAACAGAAAAAATAAAATTAGCTCGGCATGCATCTGTGGTCCCAGCTACTTGGGAAGCTGAGGTTGGAGGATCACTTGAGCCTGCGGGGAGGAGGAGGTTGCAGTGAGCCATGATCGCACCACTGCACTCCAGCCTGGGCAACAGAACAAGACCTTATCTCAAAAAAAAAAAAAAAAAAAAAAAAAAAAGAAAGAAAAGAAGAAAAGAAAACGAAAAAAGAGAACAAGAAAAGAAAAGACATGGTAATGGACTGGAGAGTGTCTGGCATGAGAGTATCCAGGTGGGTAATTCAGATTTTTCAACTGGGGACAGCCTCTTTGAGGAGGTAAACTTCAGGCTTAGGTGAGAGGGAACCAGCCATGGGAAGGTCTCTGGAAAAAGCATTTCAGGCAGAGAGAACAGTGACTGCAAAGTCCCTGAGGTGGGAACACGCTTGTTCTATTCAAGGACTAGCAGAAGAAAGATGACTGTGGACAACAGGGGGAGGAGGCAAGGTCAGAAAGGTGAGCAGTGGCTGGGTCATGCAGGATGCCACAGGCCACGATCAGCTGTCAGTCAGGACCTTACTTGGCCAGGAAAAGCAAATGCTCCTTGGGGTGATTTATCCTTCTGGGAGATAGCAGCACTCTCCTTAGCTACATAATAAATAGTTCTAAAGCCTCACCAAGAAGGTCGTGGAAGGTCCTCTCTAACAGTAAGAAGATACCCTACAGGAAGTCTGCTGTCCCACCTCCTGTTAGAGTCAGAACTTTGCTCTGCATCCCTCGTAGACGGTCATTCCACCTGGGCTTCACGCCTTCAGCAACAGGAGACCATGTGACAACCCGTTTCCGTCATTTAGGACTCTTTCGGTTGCAAGTGACAGGAAATAAACCAAAGCTGCTTAGACAAAAAGGGAGTTTGCTGGCTGATGTAACAGAAAAGTCAAGGGATAGCTTCAGGCACATCTTGATCCAAATCCCAAATGATGTTTCGATTCAGACTCTGTCTCTGTCACTGAGCTCTGCTTTCTCTGTTTTGGTTTTGTCCTCAGACAAACTCTCTTGGAGCAGCATAAAAAAGCTCTTAGGCAACATTTTATTATTTTTATTTTTTTCCAAGATTGAGTCTTCCTCTGTCTCCTAGACTGGAGCGCAGTGGCACAGTCTTGGCTCATTGCAACCTCTGCCTCCCAGGTTCAAGCAATCCTCCTGCCTCAGCCTCCCAAGTGTCTGGGATTACAGGCTGGCTAATTTTTGTAGTTTTAGTAGAGACGGGGTTTCATGTTGGCCAGGCTGGTCTCAAACTCCTGACCTCAAGCAATCCATCTGCCTCGGCCTCCCAAATGCTGGGATTATAGGTGTGAGCCACCACCGTGCCTGGCTTAATGTTTGAATGAAAGCCTGTTTCTGAACAATTTGGGCCATGTGCACATCCCTGAACCAATTGCAGTGGCCACAAAATTAGTTGGGAGTCCTGGGCTCTTTCGCTCTCTTATAGTGTAACAGGGATTTCTTTTTTCAGTTACCAGGTGGATGAAACTTGCTTATATTATTGCTGTTTTGATTTAAGTACAAACGCTAGGTTTGAAAAAGAAGAGTGTGATTGACTTTAGCAATAATATTTTAGAGAGTCCGTAGGCTACTGAGGCTAGAGTTGCACTTTAAGTGTTTTGTTTTTTAATTTTTAATTTTGTTTTTTTGCGATGGAGTTTCGCTCTTGTCCAGGCTGGAGTGCAGTGGCGTGATCTCGGCTCAATGCAAACTCCGCCTCCTGGGTTCAAGTGATTCTCCTGCCTCAGCCTCCCAAGTAGCTGGGACTACAGACACTCCCACCACACCTGGCTAATTTTATATTTTCAGTAGAGATGGGGTTTCACCGTGTTGCCCAGGCTGGTCTCAAACTCCTGACCTCAGGTGACCCACCCGCCTAGGACTCCCAAAGTGCTGGGATTACAGGTACCTGCCACCACGCCCAGAAAATTTTTGAATATATATATATGTAAAATATATATATAACATATATAAAAAATATATATATATGTGTATATATATATATATTTTTTAGTAGAGATGGGGTTTTACCATGTTGGCCAGGCTGGTCTTGAACTCTTGACCTCAAGTGATCTGCCTGCCTCGGCCTCCCAAAGTGCTGGGATTACAGGTGTGAGCCACTGTGCCTGGCCAGTTTTTCTATTTTTTTAAAGAGACAGAGTCTCACTCTGTTCCCCAGGATGGAGTGCTGTGGTACGATCATAGCTCACTGCAACCTTAAACTCCTGGGCTCAAGTGAACCTCTCATCTCAGCCTCCCAAGTTGCTGGGATACAGGCACAAAGCACCACGGCTGGCCCATCCATTTTTTGAATTAAATGTTTACATTTTGAGATAATTGTAGATTCACATACAGTTGTAAGAAATAACACAAAGATGCTGTGTCCCCTTTACCCCACTTTCCCAGTGGCAAAACCATAGTACAGTATCACAACGAGGATATTGACACTGATACAGTCAAGACACAGAATATTATTATCACCACAAGGATGTCTCATGCTGCCCTTTAATACCATATCCACTCCCCTCTCACCTCCACTCCCTCCTTACCTCATGGAAGTCACTAATATGTTCTCTATGTCTATAACTTTGTCATTTCAAGGATGTTATGTATATGTATAATCATGCAGTATGTAACCTTTTGGGTTGGCTTTTTTCACTCAGCATAGTTCTATGGTGATTCATCTGGGAGATTCAACAGAGTGGATCAACAGTTCATTTATGGCCTGGCGCGATGGCTCATATCTGTAACCAGCACTTTGAGAGGCTGAGGTGGGCTGATCACCTGAAGTCAGGAGTTCGAGACCAGCCTGGTCAACATGGTGAAGCCCCGTCTCTACTAAAAATACAAAAATTAGCTGGGTGTGGTGGTGGGCGTCTATAATCCCAGCTACCCAGGAGGCTGAGGCAGGAGAATTGGTCGAACCTGGGAGGCGAAGGTTGCAGTGAGCCGAGATTGCGCCACTGCACTCCAGCCTAGGTGAGAGCGAGAATCTGTTTCAAAAAAAAAAAAAGTTTATTTGTTTATTGATTTATTTTTGTTAGGTAGTTTTGCAAGTTATGAATGTACCACAGTTTGTTTAACCATTCATCAGTTGAAGGACGTCTGGGTTATTTTCAGTTTTGGGTTATTACAAATAAAGCTGTTACAAACATTCATGTGCAGGTTTTTATGTCAACGTATGTCTTCATTTCTCTGAGGTGAATGCCTAGAGAAGTTCCAGGTCTGAAACTTCTCCGGTAGTTATGTGTTGACTTTTTTTTTTTTTTTTGAGATGGAGTCTCGCTCTGTCGCCCAGGCTGGAGTGCAGTGGCCAGATCTCAGCTCACTGCAAGCTCCGCCTCCCGGGTTTACACCATTCTCCTGCCTCAGCCTCCCGAGTAGCTGGGACTACAGGCGCCCGCCACCTCGCCCGGCTAGTTTTTGTATTTTTTTAGTAGAGACGGGGTTTCACCGTGTTAGCCAGGATGGTCTCGATCTCCTGACCTCGTGATCCGCCCGTTTCGGCCTCCCAAAGTGCTGGGATTACAGGCTTGAGCCACCGATGTGTTGACTTTTGTAAGAAAATGTCAGGGCCGGGCGCGGTGGCTCAAGCCTGTAATCCTAGCACTTTGGGAGGCCGAGACGGGTGGATCACGAGGTCAGGAGATCGAGACCATCCTGGCTAACACAGTGAAACCCCGTCTCTACTAAAAAATACAAAAAAAAAAACTAGCTGGGCGTGGTGGCGGGCGCCTGTAGTCCCAGCTACTCGGGAGGCTGAGGCAGGAGAATGGCGTAAACCCGGGAGGCGGAGCTTGCAGTGAGCTGAGATCTGGCCACTGCACTCCAGCCTGGGCCACAGAGCGAGACTCCGTCTCAAAAAAAAAAAAAAAAAAAAGAAAATGTCAGACTATTTTCCACAGTGGTTGTACCATTTTACAGTCCTACCAACTATGTAGGCACAGTTGAGGTTTTCTGCATTCTTGCCAACATTTTGTGTTGTCATCATTTTTCTTTTCAGTCATTCATGCAAGTGTGTAGTAATATCTCATTGTGGGTTTAATTTTCATTTCTGTAGTAGTTGACTATATTGACCACCTTTTCAGTGCTTGTTGCCATTTCCATATCCTCTTCAATGAAGTGGTTCATGTCTTTTGTCCATATTGTAATTGAATTGCATACTTTTTTATTCTTGAATGATGAGAGCTCTTTATACATTCTAGATGCTGGTTATTTGTCAGATATGTGGTTTGCAAATATTTTCTTCCAGTCTGTAGCTTGTCATTTCATCTTCTTAACAGGGCTTTTTGCAGAGAAAAGGTTTTTAATTTTATTAAGACCAATTTATCAATTTTCCTTTTATGGATTGTGCTTTTGGACCTCTTTGCATAGCTCTAGATCCTGAAGATTTTCTCCTGTTTTATATGTTTAATAGCTTTACATTTTACCTTGAGGTCTATGATCCATTCTGAATTCATTTTTGTATAAATTGTGACTTAGGTCAAGATTCTTTTTTTTTTTTAACCTATGAATATTCAATTGCTCTAGCACTATTTGTTGAAAAAGTTATCTTTCCTTATTGTCTTGCTTTTGTACCTTTGTTGAAACAAGTTGGGCAAATTTGTGAGGGTCTGTTTCTGAGTTCTCGCTTCTGTTTTATTGATCCCTGTTTGTAATTCTCCACCAGTAATGCACAGTTTTGATTACTGGAACTACAGAATAAGTCTTGAAATCATGTAGACTGACTGGTCTCACTTTCTTCTTCTTTCAAAATTGTTTTAGCTATTCTAATTCCTTATGCTTTTCCACGAGACTTTTAAAATAGGCTTGTATATGCCATATTTACAAAAAAAATCCTTTCTGGGATTTTGATAGGAATTACAAAACTTGTGTATCAATTTGGGCAGAATAGGCATCTTTATACACTGAATCTTCCAATCCATGAATAAGATACGGTGTATCTCTTCATTTATTTAGATCTTCTTTGACTCTTTTCATCAGTGTTTTGCAATTTTCAGCATAAAAATCCTACACGTTTTGTTAGATGTATACCCAAGTATAGTTCTGTCATTGTTGAGTGATTGCAAATGGTATTATGTTTTTGACTGTGGTGTCCACATATTTATATAGACATATAGTTGACTTTGGAAATTTTTCTTGTATCTTATGAAGTTGCTGAATCCACTTATTAGTTCTGGGAGGTTTTTTTGGTAGATTTCTTGATATTTTTGATATAGACAATCAAGTCATGTTATATGCCAATAGGGACTGTTTTACCTCTTTCTTTCTGATCTTTCTGCCATTTATTTTGGTTTCTTGCCTTATTGGGCTGGCCAGAACTTCTAGCACTACGTTGAGTAATATCTTAAGAGAAAAGTATTTGGTATTTTGCTACTACAATTTTAGTTCTAGATTTTTTTTGAAGAAACTCTATCTTTGAGGACATTTCCTTCTATTCCTATGTTTCTGAGAGTTTTTATGAGTGGTTGTTGAATGTTGTCTAACACTTATTATTTGATATTTAACAAATTACCAAGTATTTGTCAAATACTATATCATTTGAAATCACCATGCAATTTTTCTTTAGTCTGTTAATATGGTGGATTATGCTCATTGATTTCTGAATATTGAGTCAACTTTGCATCCTTGGAATAAACCACACTTGGTGATGGTGTATAATTTTGTTTTATATATCACTCACCTTTACCTGCTGATATTTTGCTGAAAATTTCAGTTTCTATGTTCATGAGAAATATTAGTTTGAAGTTTTCTGGTTTTCTTGGTGCGGTCTTTGTCCAGTTTTGGTTCCAAGCTAATATTAACTTCTTTAAATGAATCGGGAAGTGTTCTCTTCTCTTCTGTGTTCTTGAAGAGATTGTGTAGAATTGGTGTTAGTTTCCTTTAAGTATTTGATAGAATTCTCCATTGAAATTATTGGTGCCTGGAGACTCTTTTTCTTCAGTGTTTTAAAATTGCAAATTTAATATTCTTGATAGTTATAGAGCTATTCAGATTATCTATTTAATATTGGGTGAGTTGTGCTAGTTTTATTTTTTGAGGAATTGGTCCATTTCACCTAAGTTGCCAACCTTGTGTATGTATAGTTGTTTGTAGTATTACCTTATTATCTTTTTGATGTTTGCAGGATCTATAATGATATCTCCTTTTTCTTTCCTGATCTTTGTAACTTGTGTCTTCTCTCTCATGTTACTTTATCAGTCTTGTTAGAGGTTTGTCAAAATTACTGATCTTTGTTCAAAGGAACAACTTTTTGGTTCATTGATTTTCTCTATTGTGTTTCTCCTTTCAATTTTTAAAATTTCTGCTCATCATTATTACCTTAGTCTGTTTGGGCTGCTATAACAAAATACCTGAGACTGAGTAATTTATAGAAAACAGAAATTTATCCCTCACAGTTCTGGAGGCCAGAAATCCAAGATCAATTCAAGTGCCAGCAGATTGGTGTCTGGTGAGCTGGTGAGGGCCCTACCTCCGCTTCCCAATTGGCTTTTTTGCTGTGTCTCCTGGAGCGGATGAATGCTGTGCTCACACACAGTGGAATGGTGGAAGGTCCAAAAAGCGCTTAATAGCTAGTTTCCTCCAGCCCTTTTATAAGGTCACTAATTTTATTCATGGGGGCTCTGCCTCATGGCCCAGTCACCTCCTAATGGCCCTACCTGATGATGCTGTTGCCCTGGGATTAAGTTTCAACATGAGATTTGGAGGGGACATAAGCATTCAAACCATAGCAATTATTTCTCTACCTCTGCTTTCTCTCAATTTATTTTGCTCTTCTTCTTCTTCTTTTTTTTTTTTTTAGTTTCTTGGTATAGAAAATTGGATTAATGATTTGATACCTTTCTTCTTTTCTAATGTAGGCACTGCTGTAACTGTGTTCCACAAATTTTTAGATGCTGTGTTTTCATTTTCTTTTAGTTCATTGTACTATTTGATTTCCTTTGAGACCTTCTCTTTGATTCATGGGTTATTTAGAAGTGTGTCGTTTAGTTTCCAAGTGTTTGGAGATTTTTTTGTTTTCTTTTTGTTACTGATCCCTAGTTTGATTTTATAGAACTCTTTGAACATATTCTGTATTGAGAATGTGGTCTATTTGGGTGTTTTTTTTTACTGGGCATTTGAAAAGAACATGTACTCTTATGTTTAGGTGGAATGTTCCACAAATGTCAATTAAATCACATTGGTTGATTGTGTTTTTGAGTTCTATTACATGTTGCTAATTTTCTGTCTAGTTGTTTCTTATCAGTTCTTGAGAGGGGGTGTTGAAGTCTCCAACTATGATTGTGCATTTGTCTATTTTTCCTTTCAGTTCTATTAGATTTTGTTGCATATATTTTGTAACTCTATTGTTTGGTATATACACATTTAGGATGGCCATGTCTTCTGGTGGATTGCCCTTTTATCATTATATGATGGCTCTTTCTGTCTCTGGTAATTTTTGTTGTTGTTGTTCTGAAGTCTTACTTTATATGACGGAAATTAATGTAGCCCCTGCTGTTTTCTTTTGGTTAATGATTGTATAATATATCTTTTTCCAACCTTTTACTTTCAACCTACCTATATCATTATGTTGAAAGCAAGTTTCTTGTAGGCAGCATATAGCTGGGTTATATTTTTCAATCCACCCTTCCAATCTGTGTATTGTAACTGGTATATTTATTCCATTTACATTAATTTAATTGCTGATATGTTAGGGCTTAAGTCTGCCATTTTAGGTTTTGTTTTATATTTTTCACTCTGTCTTATATTTTTTTCCTGCCTTTCTGTAGGTTACTTTAATAATATTCAGAATTCCATTTTGATTGAAGTACAGTCTTTTTGAGAGTATCTTTGTGTAGTATTTTTAGTTGTTGCTTTAGGTATTACTTTATATACACAGAATTTATCACAATCATAATTTTACCAGTCTAAGTATAGAAACCTGTCCTTTTTTTTGTTTATTGGTGTTTGTTTGTTTTTGGGACAGAGTCTTGCTCTGTTGCCCAGGCTGGAGTGCAATGGTGTGATCTTGGTTAACTGCAACTTCCGCCTCCTGGGTTCAAGCAATTCTTCTGCCTTGGCTTCCCAAGTAGCTGGGATTACAGGTGCCCAGCACCATGCCCATCTAATGTTTGTATTTTTTAGTAGAGATGGGCTTTTACTATGTTGATCAGGCTGGTCTCGAACTCTTGAGCTCAGGTGATCCACCCGCCTTGGCCTCCCAAAGTGCTGGGATTACAGGTGTAAGCCACTGTGCCCACCAAACCTGTCCTTCTTTAAACATCTTTTTGCCTTCCCTGTTTATAATACAATCTATAACATAATACAATCTTCAGTATTTCCTGCACATACATTTGGATTCATGTCAGTGTTACAATATTTGCTTCTTGTGGGCTCTCTTTCTTTCAAATATTCTAAGATTCCTTTATTCCATTTCTGCTTGGAGAATTTCCTTCAATCATTCATTTAAGGCAGGTCTGCTGTTGACAAATTCCCTTAGTTTTTCTTCATCAGTGAATATCTTGAGTTCTCCTTTATACCTGAAGGGCATATTCCCTGGGTTGATGAATCTTTGTTCCAGCTCTTGAAAATTACTGTGCCACTTCTTTCTGGTCTTCATAGTTTTTAGTGAGAAATCTACCATCATTCAATTTGTTTTTCCTCTATATATAAGGCATAGTTTTCCTCTTGCTGCTTTCAAGATTTTTTTTTTTTTTTTTTGCTTTAGTTTTCAGAATTTTAATTGTAATATACCTTCACATAGATTTTTTAAGATTTATCTTGTTTGGGATTCAGCCAGGTTTTTGAATCTGTAAATTTGTCTTTTTTTTTTCTGTGTGTCAAATTTGGGAAATTTTCAGTCATTTTTCTTTAAATAGTTTTTTACCCGTTCTTTCACCTTTGTCCTTCCAGATCGGCAAAGGCATAAATGTTAGATCTTTTGTTATAGTTCCCCAAGTCCCTGAGGCTCTGTTAATTTCCTTTCAGTCTATTTTCTCTATGTTGTCCAGATGAATAATTTCTATTGTTTTTATCTCCCAGTTTACTAATTCTTTGTTCCCTTCATTCTGCAGTTGGGAATATCCACTGAGCTTTTTATTTTGGTTATTGTATTTTTTCAGTTCTAAAAATTCTACTTGGTTCTTCTTTATATCTTCTATTTCCTTGCGTAGGCTTTCTATTTTTTTCATTTGTTTCCTTCGTGCTTGTAATTTCTCACGGAAGCATTTTTATCGTGGCTGCTTTAAAATCTTTGTCAAATAATTCTATTATCTATGTCATCTTGGTGTTGGCATCTATTGATTGTCCTTTTTTCATTTAGTTTGAGACCTTCCTGATTCCTGGTGTGATGTATAACTTTCTTTTGAATCCTAGACAATTTTATTGTATGTAATATGAGAGGCTCTGAATCTTACATAGACCCTCTGTTTTCATTTGCTTTACCTGACACTCCTCCAGCAGCGGAGGTGAGGTTGCTGCCTCATTACTACCAGGCGGAAGCAGAAGTTTAGGTTCCCCACTTGGCCTCTGTTGACACCTAGTGGGAGGGTGGAATTTCATCGTATTTGCTGGATGGAAGTGGAATTCTGGTTCCCTATGTGGTCTCTATGGACACAACTGTGGGGGTGTTCTTGTTCCTGATAGAAATGGTGGATGTCTTGACTTTTCACTCAACCTCTTGGTACAACATTCCAGTAGGTAAAGGGAGAGATGCCTGGTTACCGTGTGGTGTGAGTGGAAGTCTAGGCTCCCTCAGTGGCCTCCGCTGACATCATGGAGGGGACAGCTTCATTAAACTGGCCAGCAAGAATGAAAATCCTGGATCCTTATGCAGACTTTTCTGCTACCACCCTAATGTTGGAGCTGGGTGCCTTGTTACATCTTTGCAAGCATGTATGTGTAGGCTCTCCATTTGGTATTTGCTGGTATGGGTGGTGGTGGAGTCATGTTTTTTGTTTGTTTGTTAATTTTCTGTTGTGTTTGACTGCAATAGTGTGGTTATTGTCTAAAGGTTTTCTCTCATCCTAGGCTGCCCTGTTTCTGGTTCTTTTGCTGGAGAGATCAAGCTTTTGCTAATGCTTATACTTGTCTGTGACTATTGGTTTTTCTGGGTTTCCATCGTCTTTAACTTTAAGCCTGAGATATACAAGGCAACAACAAACAAACGAACAAACAAAAAAAGCAAACAGAAACACCCAGGGAACTAACTATTGTGTTGTTCTTTGGGCCCCAAGTTTCCCAGCTGGTCCGCCTTCTTTTCCCTACCTTTCAAAGTCTACTTATATTTGTTTTATATATGATATCCAGAGTTTTCATTTGTACTTAATGGAAAGAAAAGGGAAAAGTGTATCTACCACATCTTCCCAGAAGCAGAAATCTGCCTTCACGTTAGACCCATCATTGATCCCAGCCTAACCCTGGAATCGTCCCAAATGAAGTGAGCTTATATCCTCCCTGGCAGCCTTTTGAATATTGGGAGACTGTGGCCATGTCCTATCCCTCTTCAGGTCAGAGGCTCTGTTCTCATAGTAATTGCTCAGAGCTCATCAGTGTTCCAAAGCCCACCATCCCTGCACTGTATAGGTCTCCTGATGTTTGTCTGTGAATGTTCTTTCATACAATTGTTCATCTATTGTCTTTTCCTCGTTTCCATTCTGACCTCGTCTCCTCCACTCCTTAAATCAAACCTATTCTCTTCCAGCCACACTGACCTCGAACATGCCAAACACTTTTCTGCCTTAGGGCCTTTGAACTTGCTGTTTACTCTGCCTGCAAAAGTCTTTCTGCAGATATTTCACCATCTCTCCCATCTATCTGCCTAATCAGGCCATCTTATCAACAGAACTTCTCTGCCATCTCTGTGTAAAATAGTTCCTTGCTCCCGAGCATCTCTTTCCCTTCCCCTAATTTACAGTTCACACTTATGCCGTTTGTGATGGACTGAATGTTTTTGTCCCCTCAAATTTAAATGTGGGAATCCTAACCCTTACTGTGATTGTGTTAGGAGATAGGAGGTAATTAAGTCGTGAGGGTGAAGACACCTTGAATGGGATTAGTGACCTTGTAAGAGGAGACACAAGAGAGATAATTTTTCTTTTGGTCATGTGAGAATACAAGAAAAAGATGGTCTTCTGCAAACTAGGAAGAGAGCCCTCACCAGACATTGGATCTCCTGGAACCTTGATGTTGGACTTCCCAGCCTCCAGAACCATGAGAAACAAATGGTTGTTGTTTAAGCCAGTGAGTCTATAGTACTCTTGTTATTGCAGCCTTTGGTGAAGACACCATTTGATTTACCAGGTGCTTACTAGTTTGTTTATTTACTGTCTGTTTCCCTTTACTGGAGTCGAGAGGGCAGGGACTTTGTTTCCGGTGCCTAGAATAGTGAACAATCATTAGTTATTGTTGAGTGAACAAATACTTCATATACCAGGCACCATGCTAGTTGCTAGAGAGGCCCAGTCTCTGCCCTCATGAAACTCACATTACTGGAGAGGAAGTTGCATTTGAAATAGCTAATCACGAGAATAATTAATTGCCTTTAAATGCCTAGGAAGAAAAAATACAGGGTGCTATATTAGCATCACAGGGGCATCCAACCTGCTTTTGGGATTTAGTATAGGCTTCTTTGGAAAAATGATACATAGAAATTGGGCTGGTTGTTGATAAAATTATTGATAAAATGTATTTATAAAAATTACATCTACACTTAACTATAAATTCCAATTTATACAAATTATCCATCCAGCATGTATTGAGTACCTGCTATATGTCAGACACCATCATAAGTGCTTTCTATTTATTACTTTATTTACCGTGCACAGGTACCCTGTTTCTGCAGCTGCCTGCCTTAGGTCAGACTTCAGCTTTGCCATTTCTGACTGCTGGGGTAAGTCACTTAACTCCCCTATGCATTGCTTTTGTCATTTAAAAAATGAGAATAGGCCGGGCGCAGTGGCTTTGGGAGGCTGAGGCAGGTGGATCACATGAGGTCAGGAATTTGAGACTGGCCTGGCCAACATGGTGAAACCCTGTCTTTACTAAAAATACAAAAATTAGCTGGGCATTGTGGCACATGCCTGTAATCCCAGCTACTCAGGAGGCTGAGGTAGGAGAATCTCTTGAATCTGGGAGGCAGAGGTTGCAGTGAGCCAAGATCACGCCATTGCACTCCAGCCTGGGCAACAACAGTGAAACTCCATCTTGGAAAAAAAAAAAAAGAGAGAGAGAGAGAGAGAGAATAAATAGTACTTACCTCCTAATTGATGAGTTATTTTTTTCTTCATTTTATATATGGAGAGATTTAAGCTCAAAGGGAATAAATAATTTGCTGAGATCCCAGGCACAAGGTTGCATCCTGCATCTGCCCGACTCATGAATTCTCACTTCCCAGTCAGTGCATTATTCCACAGAAACACACCTCATCCCTAATCTATTGGTCTAATATTTATAACAATGCTGCTACAACTCATTTCTTTTGCTGCTTCAATGAATCACCTCCTGATACTTTTGATTTCTAAGAGCAAAATGCCACCTCAATTTCTATTATCTGCCTGCGCCAAGGAGCAACCCCCAGGTCTATTCTTTGCCTGGCTCTGTTTTTTTTTTTCCCCCCATGCCTTATGGCCCATACTGCCTGATACACAGCAAAATGGGCTTGTGATTTAGCGGCAGAAAAGGTTAACTCTAAATAATGATCAGAAAGTTAAAATATAGAGCCAGAATGTTGCTTTAGTTTTTATAGGTTTTAAATAATTTTGCCTCCTTCCCTGAAGGATTTAGCATAATTCAATGAGAAAATTGCATTCCAATCCTGTGGGCTGCTCTGACGTGACTGAATTTCAATGAGCAGAAGAGATGCACAGTGTCTTTTTGGCAATGAACCTGACTGAGCCATGAGCTCAGAGAGGAATGATGACCCTGGGGAGGGTCCTGGCTTCCCCAAGACTCCTGGGTCTAGTCCAGGGGAACAGGCCAAGTAGCACAACTGGAGTGAGAGAAGGCAACAACAGGGTATTTATGGCTGGGCAAGGCGGAGTGGATACATTGCATGCTGTGCAAGAATGCACTGGACCAAAGCAGCCCAGAGAAATGTCGGGTCTTCTCCTATCTCCTTTTGTGCTATCAGCCCCAGATTGTCACCTTTGTAGGAGTGGTTAGATCCTATCCTTGCCACTTACAAATTGTATGAATTAGGATTGTGTCTGGCTGCAGTGAACAGGGAAACCTAACACTGACTTAAAGAGATAGGGATTTATTTATTTCCTTTTTGTTTGTAACAAACAGGTACAGGCATTCTCAGGTAGCGCACAGCTCAAAGAGGCCATCGAGGACCTGGTTCCACCCTCTTCCCTCGGAGGCATTATCATCACGTGGCTTCTGCATCACAGGGTTGTTGTGAAGATTAAATTAAGGTAATATATGCAAAGTCCTTGGTATAGTTCTTAGTACCTAGTAAATGCTACATACGTGCTTTTTAAACCAAGAGCCTTATTTCAATCTGATTTCTCCCTAAATACTGAGTCAGAAATGTTTTTCCACATTAATAGAGATCAGCAGCATATTTTTTATTGGGTGCATAATACTATGGGCTTAGCATTATTGTTTAATAGATTTTGTATTGTTGGATAGCCAGATTCCTTCCAGTTTTCCATCATTGTAAATACCCTTATTCAGAAATCTTTGTACACTAATCTAACAATTTTTCTTTTTCTTTATTGGGCCAAAGTGTGAGCCAATTTCTTCCTTTCTTCCTTCCTCCCTCCCTCCCTCCCTCCTTTCCTTCCTTCCTCCCTCCTTTCCTTCCTCCCTCCCTCCTTCCTTCCCTTCCCTTCCCTTCCCTTCCCTTCCCTTCCCTTCCCTTCCCTTCCCTTCCCTTCCTTTCCCTTTCCTTCCCTTCCCTTCCCTTTTCTTCCTTCCTTCCTTCCTTCTTTTTCAGGGTCTTGCTCTGTTGCCCAGGCTGGAGTGCACTAGGACAATCTCGGCTCACTGCAGTCTCCACTTCCCATGCTCAAGTGATTCTCCTGCCTCAGTCTCCCAGGTAGCTCAGACTATAGGCATGTGCCACCACGCCTGGCTAATTTTTGTATGTTTTGTAGAGACGGGGTATCACCATATTGCCCAGGCTGGTGTCAAACTCCTGATCTAAAGTGATCCGTCCACCTCAGCCTCCCAAACTGCTAGAATTACAGGTATGAGCCACTGCACCTGGTGCCAGTGATTTTTCCATGGATAAATTCCCAGGAGTGGAATTGCTACAATAGTGCTTGCCGTGTGTGTGTGTGTGTGCACGCACATGCATGCATGCACGCTTGCGTGTGTATGTGTGCACGTGTGCGTGCGTGTGTGTGTGTGAGAGAGAGAGCAAGCCAGCAAGCTCTGGGACAGATATGTAAGTTACACATGTTTCCCGTTGCTGTTTGACTTCCTGTCTCAAGATCTAGTTTGGAGGTCTAAAGGGAGTTGTCCCTGCCTTGTCCTCACACAAAGACTGGCTCTGATTTCATTGCAGTCAGGACTGGCGTTTTCCATGGCTAGGTGCGTGTACTCTTCGGAATAGGGTTCAGTCAGCCCCATTGGCTCCCTGGCCTCTCTCCATTCAGGAGTTCAGAAATGAGTCTTCCAGTGTCCTCCAAAACTGAATCCCTTAACGGATCCTGAACCACCACGTTGCAAAGCCAGGTGGTGCCATCAGTAGATAACACTGTTTCAGAAGGTAAACTCTTCCTGGTAACGACAGCTAATGTTTACTGAACACCCTCCATGTGCCAGGCACTGTGCTAAGCCCTTTATAAGCACTGGATAACCACGACAATCTCAGGAGGTACCTGACATCATCATTCCAACTTTTCGGATGAGGAAACTGAAGCTCAGCATGGCTAAGTAATTTGTTCAAGGTCAAAGAAGGAACAAGAAATAGATCTGGGAACCTAGAGCCTGGCTTCCTGACCTCTGTGTACTTTTGCCACTTTTTCTAGGTGACCGTCTAAAGTCTGACTAGAGAAGGACCGCCATCTCCATGACCTCACACTTTTAGGGGAAGCCTGTGAGATGCTTGGCATTGTGTGATCATTGAATGTGGGCGTGCTCCTCCTGCATCCCCACAGTGTAGCCTATATAATCCGTACACTCAGAATGACACTTTTTACCAGACTTTGTAAGTGGGAGACTGGGTTTCGGAGTTTTAATTTTCATGAGCCATTGAAAGGGATGTTCTGGACACTCACTAATGTCAAATGAAGTCTTTCGTGTGCCACGTAGAATTGAAATCTCTCTTGACCCAGCTTCATTGCAAAAACGCTTTGTCTGTGGGGATGCCTCAGGGTCCAACCACTCAAAACCCAAGGGCATTCATCCCTGTGGAGCCTGGAAATGCTCTGATTTGCTGCAGGCTACACATTGTTGGGTCACACCATGATCATAACTGGGAAACTGAACAGCAGGTGTTAACACACGGAGATTCTGCACAACACAAATCAATTTAAAAAGCAATTTGCCTGTGGTGAGCGACTAATAATAAAATGATGATACTGCAGCAGAGATAGTCAGCTACTTTTTGAAAACATGCGCTTCCTCTGCATCATGTGGAATGATGGGAAATGGCTGTTTCATTCCGCAGGCTCCGTTGCTCTAGGTGTGGTCGTACAACTAGATCTGAAACCAGCTCAATTTCACCATAGAACTGAAGCCTGAAAACTTACATTTGTTTTATCTGAGTTCCTTTCTCAGGAAAGTGACTATTAGGCCTCCTAGATAGTATCAAGGAACAGAAACTTCCCCTATCGCAGCATCCAGACAATGAGATGCACCTGCTGCCTGTTGACCAACTCCTCTTTCTTATCACCCCCCTAATTTCTGTTTTCCTACATGTGGGCACTACTATATGCCAGACCCCTCATCTGACCTGCTGCCTGTCCACTAGCTCCTATATAAATCCCTAACTTTAGATAGTTGGAGAGATGGATTTGAAACTGGTCTCCTGTCTCCTGGCTGGTGTCTCCCATATTAAAGCCTTTTTCCCCTGGCAATATTTGCTGTCTCAGTGATCGACTTTCTGTGTGGCAAGCAAACGGACCTAGGCAGAACCTCTGGCATTTGGCAACAAATTCACCATTGGACCTGATAGTGTCACTTTGGGGTTAGAACCTTTAAGAGGCAGGCTGTCTGTTTCATCTTTCTGCATGTCCTATGGGATGTGGAGGAGTCTGAGGTCCCTGGGGATGGTGGAAGGAGCCTGGGTTACTGACCCCTGGAATGCAGTGTCACCAGTGTCCAGGGTCACTCACATCAGACTGTTACATATAGGAGGAAAACAAAACTTCTATTATAGTAAGCCACTAAAGTTTTGGGATTTATTTGTTGCCTCAGCTAGTGTCACCCTAATTAATACATCAGCTTATCAGAAATTTTTTCAATGAGTTGAGTGAGGATGTTTCCAGTGACAAATGGAAGAAGAGAAAAGCAATGACTTGGAGCAGAGCTGATGCTCTGAGTAAGGCTGTTTCCCGGGGCCTCCAAACACCCCAAGCCAACGCTGGTCATCAGGGGCCAGTCTTCCTTGGGGGCTGGGTGGGGAGAGTGTTGCGTTTGGCAAAGGTGGCATCTCTGTGCATGTTTGGGGGAATGATCTCCCAAAGTGGTCAGTAAGTGCCAGAGGTGGAGGGAATGCTGAGGTCAAACCTCATTAAGTCCAAGGAACACGGATGTGTCAGAAGTGGAGGACAAAGGCAAGAAGAACAATCCCAGAGTTGGGCAGGGATGAAGCCAGAGCACCCGAGATGAACAGGGACAGGGTGACACAATTGAATTAATTGGTGGGTGAGGAGGGAGCTTGTTTCCAAGGCACAGAAAGGGAGGATGATGAGTATCTCCTCCACAGGTGGATGGGAAATAGAGGAGAGGCTGGGGCCCTCCACATGTGGACCTGGAGCTGGAGAATGAATTGAAAGCTGGTAGCAGCAGGCTGAGGCAAGGAGGCAAGCAGATCCTGTGCACTGTAGTCTGGGGCTGAGAGCTTTATCGAGGTGCAGTCCCTCTCGGCCATCACTGCCTGCCAGCAGCCATTTCTCCACCTTCTGAAACAGTGTCCTGATTTTCTTTTGAGAAATTTGCTTTCTCACTAAATCCTATTGGCTCAGGTGAGGCTAATGCTGCCTCCCGGTTTCAAGAGATGGGGAGTGACCTGTGCTTGACCAGTTAGCACAAAGAACCCACCTTAGCTGAAGTGATTGGTTCAGGGATGGGCATGTGACCCGAGTCAGGCCAATGAAAGCCAGTGCTGGGATTTGTATTGGACCTATGGGAAAAGAGGTTCTCTTCCCGTTGCGGTAGCTGGGCAGGTAGAAAAAAAGCTTGGAGATGCTGTAGGCCACGTTGAGAGAGGATAAGTTGCCTGAGTGTGACTGCAACACAGAGACACAGGTCTTTGATGCCATCCTTTGGTATCTGGATACAGTTATGCTTGAAGCTAGACTTGAAAGTTACACGTGCCAATTACCCCTAATCTATTAAACAATTTTTAAGTTGGTTTAAGTACAACTGAAAGAATCCTGAGTGCTGTGTTTCCTATTCTAGCTCCTGGTGTCTCTTGAGGCTTTTTTTTTTTTTTCTTTCTTTCTTTTTTTTTTTTTTTTCTGAAACAGAGTCTTGCTGTGTTGCCCAGGCTGGAGTGCAGTGGCATGATCTCGGCTCACTGAAACCTTCGTCTCCCAGGTTGAAACGATTCTCCTGCCTCAGCTTCCCCGGCAGCTGGGATTACACGCATGCGCCACCACACCCACCTAATTTTTATATTTTTAGTAGAGACGGGATTTCACCATGTTGGCCATGCTGGCCTTGAACTCCTGAGCTCAAGTGATCCACTGGCCTTGGCCTCCCAAAGTGCTGGGATACAGGCGTGAGCCACTGCACCTGGCCTTACTTTTCTTTTTTAAGGGATGGGGCTCTTGCTCTGTCACCCAGGCTGGAGTGCAGTGTGGCAGAATCATAACTAACAGCAGCCTCAAACTCCTGAGCTCGAGCAATCCTTCCCCATCCTCCTGAGTAGCTGGGATTACAGGCATGTGCCACTGCACCAGGCTAGTTTTTTGAATTTTTTGTAGAGACAGAGTCTTGCTATGTTGTCCAGTTTGGTATGGAACTCTAGCCTCAAGCAATCTTCCCGCCCTGGCCTCCCAAAGTGCTGGGATTACAGGCCTGAACCACCACTCCTGGCCCACTTCTGGGGCTTACTTTTGACCTCCTTCCCCCCCAAAACATTATAAATGGCTCTTTATGAGAAGGATTTCCCTGAGAAGGGAATTCCATAGCTTCCATCACTTTCAGGGTGAAGCTAGTTTCCTTCAGTACTCCCAGAGTTCCCCCGCTTTATTTATTCCTTCTTATTCTTGGTAAAGATGATTGTTTTCCACTGAGAACCACTGAATTCGCGTTTGCTACATCATGTGTCTATGATGTTGAGCATCTAGCTTGAGGCAGGCACACTCCGTGCAAACATCTCATTTAATTCTCACAGCAGTCCTGGGAGGGAGGTTTTATGATACCCATTTTATAGATGAGAAGAAGCAACTGGCCCAGGATCCCAGTGGGCAGTAGGTCTCAGAAAGGATCAGACAGAGGAGATGTCAACTCAATAGGCATCCCCTGTTGAGGGCAGTTATTTGCAAAGGAGCAGCCTAGAGAGAGGAAAGAAGTTCCCCTAGCAGAGCTTTCCTCCCCTGGGACTCCAGGGCCAGGCCTGAAGATCTAGTATCAGGAGGTTCATCCCCTCCGTCTTCCCTGGAAATGCGCTAAGTCCTCGCTGGCTGCAAACAGAGTTCCCCTTGCAGGAACAAAGCCAAGAGCAGTCACACATGATTCACCACCGTCCTCGAAGCTTTCAGGATTGTCCTCTTTAAAAGAAGCCAATTTATTTTTTATTCAAAATCCATACGAAACAATTGAACAATAAAACTGTCAGCCTCGCTGTCTCTCTTTCAGCGGGGAAACATGATCACATCTGAAATTAAGCCTCCTCCCTCCCTCCCTCCTTCCCTTCCTCTTACTTTTCCTTCCACAAACAGCTTTTTGAGCGCTTACCATGCTCCGGGACCTGTGCTGAGTTCATATTTTCCCTTCGTATATAATTCCCTCCTGAGATCTATTTTAAAGGCATTTTCTGATGTCCAAACTGGGCTCTCAACCATTGGAGGAGTTTCAACTCAGTCACCTTTAAAAGAAAAGATGCCCGGGCTGAGAGAGCAAGGACTTTGGTTTTGAGAGGAGCTCTGTGATTCATCAGCTATGTAACCTTGGTCGGGGATGCCCTGTCTCTGCTCCTAAATTTCTTCATCTGAAAATTGGCATCAAGATTCTTGTGCTGTGCATCTCATCTCTGGCCTGTTCTCTAAGGGAAGCTCCTTGTCTCGGTTACCATTCATCATTAGTACCTCGAGCAATGTATGGCACCAGTAGGGGTTCAATGCATTTGTGGCAAATGAAGGAATAAAGGAAGGTCTGGGTTAGGACCGTTGTTCTGAAAAGAAGGAGACCCTAATCCTAGTCTTCCAGGGACCTCCAAACAAGGGCCATGGGACTCTATCCCAGAGGCTGGAGCCTCTATTCGGAGTTTTAAATCACCAGGGGGTGTAGGGCCCAGGATGGGAAACTGACATGAGGCTGTGCTGGCTTAGCTGAGCGTGGGTAGGGAGTGCCGGTGGAGAAACTGCTTACATGCCACTATGGCACTCCCAGCCCCATCCACTGAGCTGGGGGGAGGCTCTATCTGGAGATAAATGCAACCTTTGCAGGTCACATCTTTATGCTGGCCCGAGGCAAGGCAGGAACTGCCTTCATCTGAGCTGGGAAACATAAAACCCCCATGCACCATTGATGAGCTCTGCCAGCAGCGTTTATGGACAGGCTTTATCTCTCGGGTGTCATACATTATTGACGCTGCCTCCCCTGCCCCCTGGATGACTGCTGAAGGGCAAAGCAGCCTCTAGGGGTGGGGTGGGGGTCTACAGTCCTACCGGCCTGGGGCCTGTCCTGATGCTTGTCAACCCACTGCTTGTCAGGGGAGCTGTGGTGGTAACAGCCTGGGTTTTAGAATCTGAGGCTTTATGGCTTATTTCACCCTCTGATCCTCTATTATCTCATTAGTACAAGGAGGAGTGGATCCTAGTATCCAGGATTGTAGGGGAGGATTAGGTGACACAATGCATGAAAAGAACTTAGCACAGCCCTACAGCCAGCACATGATAAGCCCTCAATAAGTGGAAGCTGCAGAATCACAAAAAGCGCTTTGTGAAAATAAATACTGTCTGCAGGTGTGGGTTGATTTTGTGGGAGGTCCCAGCTCCGAGGCATAGTGGGTCAGACTCTGAGCCTGGGTTCAAATCCCAGCTCTACCACTCTCCAGCTGTTCCTTGGTTCTCAGGCAAGTGCCTTGGTTGACTCATCTGTAAAATGGGATAACGATAGCACCTACTTCAAAGACAGTGCACTGAGCTAACAGAGAGAGCTTAGCACAGTGCTTTGTATGTTGCCAGCACTCTGTAATGGTCTCGGATGTCATTTAAGGCTCCCCCTCCAGCCCCTATGTCTATGCTTTATCTGACCAACTCTTAGGCATGGATCCTTTTTTTAATAGAGTAGGACCAATATTTACCCCTTTGTTTCACCTCCCTGTCTGTGATGGGGATTGGATGATGGATGTGCAAAATCGTTGTGGTAGAAAGAATAATGGTCTTCCAGAGATGTGCATCTCCCAGTCCCTGGAACCTGTGAATGTGTTATCTTATGAGGCTAAAGAGACTTTGCAGGTGTGATTGCATTAAGGATCTTGAGATGAAGAGATTATCCTGGATTATTTGATGGGCCTGATGTAATCACAGGGGTCCTCATAAGAGGGAGAAAGGAGAGTCGGAGTCGGAGATTTGAGGACAGAAGCAGAGGGAGAGAGGGAGAGAGTGAGAGAGTGAGGCGAGGAGAGAGAGAGGCCGAAGATGTTACACAGCAGTTCCTGAAGATGGAGGAAGAGGCCATGAGCTCAGGCAGGCAGCCTGTGGACGCTGGAAAGACAAGGAAACAGATTCTCTCCTAGAACCTGCTCTAGGAACACAGGTACCTTCAGAATTTCTTTAGAACACAGGCGACTTTAGAATTTCTGACCCTGAGAACTGTAAAATAATCCAATTGTGTTGTTTTAGGCCATAGCATTTGTGGTAGTTTGTGATAGCAGTGATTCAAAATGAATACAGTCATGTAGCAAAAAGGGAGCTCTGCCCCTTCTCCCTTGGCAGTTGCAGTGTGAGGCAGCCCCGGGCACCAGGAGGGCCAGGGTCCTCCCCTGTCTCGCTGTGCGAGTTGGGTGAATTCTGAGCCTTCTCTGAGCTTGGTTTTCTCATCTGTACAGTGGAGACTACAATGGTTGTGGGGACGAAAACCCAAAATGCTGAAGGCACAGACTTCTAAGCCAGAGCCTGGCATATAATAGCCACTCAGGGGATTGAAGCTTTCCTCCCCACATCCTTTCAGCCCAGCATCAACAGAGCTCACCCTTCCCTCAGCTATTTGGTCATTTCTGACAGCTGGGTGTATGGGCAGATATCTGGCCTGGGCCTGCATGAGGGGTAAGGGTGTGTTAAGCGCCAGGAGACCAGGGTCTGGGCTATTATTTGATGGGAAGTGAGCAAGTCAAGAAGTTTATTCTGGCGAGGTGCTCTGGCTCATGCCTACAATCCCAGCACTTTGGGATGCCAGGACAGGAGGATGGCTTGAGGCCAGGAGTTTGAGACCAGCCTGGGCAATATAGCGAGACTCTGTCTCTACAAAAAGTTTAAAAATTAGCTGGGCATCATGGCATGTGCCTGTAGACCTAGTCACTCAGAGGTTCAGGCAGGAGAATGGCTTAAGCCCAGGAGTTTGAGGCTGCAGTGAGCTAAGATCACACCACTGCACTCCAGCCTGGGCAACAGAGTGCGACCCTGTCTCTAAAAAACAAACAAAGGCCGGGTGTGGTGGCTCACGCCTGTAATCCCAGCACTTTGGGAGGCTGAGGCGGTTAGATCATGAGGTCAGGAGATCGAGACAAGGCCATCCTGGCTAACACAGTGAAACCCTGTCTTTACTGAAAATTCAAAAAATTAGCCGGGCATGGTGGTGGGTGCCTGTAGTCCCAGCTATTAGGGAGGCTGAGGCAGGAGAATGGCGTGAACCCGGGAGGTGGAGCTTGCAGTGAGCCAAGATCGCGCCACTGCGCTCCAGCCTGGGCGACAGAGCGAAACTCTGTCTCAAAAAAAAATACAACACAAAAAAACCCCAAAGATTGATTTTATTGGCCTCCTTTCTCATGGTCTGACCACTGAAGTTCCAATTCAGTGTTAAACAGACCAATTCTTGTTTCCATAGTGATTGCCCTAAGGTTTTTTCACCATAGTTTTAGCAACAGTTGTATCAACATCGTCACTTAAAACTTGTTTGAGAGGTAGTATTTTTGGAGAGTGTGGACCCAGAGAATGACTACCTCTTGTTTTACCCAGAAATGTCACTGACAGTGAGACCTCAGCATTCATTCATTCAACAAATATTTACTGAGTACCTACAAGGGGCTGCAGCATAGCTTTTTTTATTTAAAAATTTTTTTGAGCTTAAATGCAAATGGACAGAGACTGACAATAGATATCTAAGGAGGTAAATAAATACATATAAACTTTTTTTATTTTTTATTTTTAAATTTTTTTGAAACAGAGTCTCACTCTGTCACCCAGGCTGGAGTGCAATGGCGCGATCTCTGCTCACCGCAACCCCCACCTCCTGGGTTCAAGCGATTCTTGTGCCTCAGCCTCCTGAGTAGCTGGGATTACAGGCCTGTGCCACTACATCCAGCTAATTTTTGTGTTTTTAGTAGAGAGGGGCTTTCACCATGTTGACCAGGCTGGTCTCGAACTCCTGAGCTCAAGTGATCTGCCCGCCTCGGCCCCCCAAAGTGCTGGGATTACAGTTGTGAGCCACTGCGCCTGGCCGCATTGGGACATTTTAGATTTCAGTACGTGTTACACAGAAAACAACAGAACGACAGAATAGGTGTGACTGAGGGAGGCAGAGCTCTCTGGGGAGGGTGTTTGACCTGGGTCCCTGAAGGAAGGCAGTGAGGTGGGTGGAGGTCCTCTGAGTGGGTCCCCAAGTTGGAGGCTGTGACAAGCCAAATTAGTTCTCATCCACAAGGCCCATCTGGTGAGTGAACGGCAGGTGCATTCAAAGTACAACAAACAGCCAGGAGCTATTAAGGAACTGGGGTGGCTGGAAAACGACCTTCCCTGGGAACAGCTTGGAATATTCTCTCACCAGGGTGAGGAAGGGGAGGGAGGGGTAAGGCTGAGTTTCAGGGTGTGCTGCTGATAGAGATGCCAACACGAAGCAAGCATTTTGTGGAGGCACATTCTTCACCTGCAGGGCCTATTTCTATTTGCAATGGAGATGGGAGAACAGGAGACCCATGTGGCTTATACCTCGCCGTCCCAAAGGACCGAAAGGTGCACTGAGCTTAAGGGATAGGAACACACACCCTACAGCCAGATGCCCTGCGTTCACATCCAGCTCCACCACTCTGCAGCCCCGGCAGGGTCATTCAGCCCTTTTCTGCCTTGACTTTCTTATCTGGAAAATGGGGGTGAAGACAGTACCTACCCTTAAGTTGGTTATAAGATGTAAATGTGTTACTGGTTTTTTTCTCCGCATGTCATCTAGTGGGTTTTTAAAAAGTTTCAATTACGTATTCATTTATTTCAGAGACACAGTCTTGCTCTAGTGCAGTGGTACGATCACGGCTCACTGCAGCCTCCAACTCTGAGGCTCAAATGATCCTCCTACCTCAGTCTCCTGAGTAGCTGAGACTACAGGCACACAGCATTATGCCTTACTAATTTTATTTTTTATTTATGTATTTTTTTTTTTTTTTTTTGTAGAAACAGCATCTCTCTATATTGTGCAGGCTGATCTTGAACTCCGGGGCTCAAGTGGTCCTCCTGCCTCAGCCTCCCAAAGTGCTAAGATTATAGGCATGAGCCATTGTACCCTGCCTAATACATTACCACATAGTTCTGGCATATTATAAATGCTGATGTGGATGTGTGAATAGACTCACATATTCTGTTAAAGAAATACAATTTAGATGTCTGACCTCATGTCCAAACAAGATTTGCACATCATTATATTCAGAGATCCACTCACAGGTTTGAAAGAGTCATTTTTTCTAAAATCTTAAATTTATATCCCATCCCTGGACCTCACTGCCCATAGGGAACACACAACTGGTAATATTTTAAAACTCTCATTATTATCTTATGAAAACTATAATTATATTGCTTTGCCTTTTTTCCCCCGAGGGGGTTAAAATGTTAATATGTTCATTCGAGATGTGCCACGACTCTTGTGAGACTGTCTGGGCACCTTTTTATTTTTTAATATGTCAGGAGCCTCAAAGAATGGCAGGGGCTCAGGCCTCTTCAGGGTTTTGGAGGCAATCGGGTGGATGAGGAGGAGGAGGAGAAGGAGGAGGGAGGGAAGGGGCTGATACCCTTGGTGGATCCTGGGCACAGGATCTGGGCACAAGCTTTCTCTTTACTCCCACGATGGGGAAGTAACGAGTTCAGAACGCTGCCACTCCAGCCACTGTGATTTTCAATCTTTAGCAATTTTTCTGACTTGTCATGTCACCTGTAGCCCTGCTAGTCATAGTGCAGCCTGGAACTCAGGGTGGCAGACGAAATGACTGTTGACATTGTCATGACATTTGTCACCCCGCCTGTCTCCAGGGGCCAGCACCCCACATGTGGCCCCCTGCTATTTCTCACCTGCCCCTCTCTTCCGCCCCCCACCACTTGGTATCCAGAGCTTGGAGAAGTGGGCAGTCCACCTCCAGGTGCCAGGATAGACACCAGGGCCATCAACACCACCTTGCCTGGCCCTTTCCAGCTGCCCAAACTGAAGATCTTCCAGCTTCCCGGCAGGCCTGCCCACACCCTGAACCAGGCTAGCCTTAGGCTGGGAAGATTTTAGGATTTTTAAGCGAGCAGTTTGGAATGGGGAGTCAGACAGGCTTGGGTTTCCATCTCGGCTCCTCTACTTGGTCTTGAAGAAGTTACTCTCTATCCTGTCTACCCGACTTTCTGCACCTGTAAAATGAGTCAAAGCGCATTTTACAGATCCAGATCTTCTGTAAGAACTGGCTGAGATGTCCATGAAGGCAGAACAGCCACACGGCACCTGGCACTCAGGACATGCTTGGTAAATGTTAATAACATGAGGGAGGCCGGCACATGATGGACTTTGAATCTAGAGGGTCTGGGGAACCCTAGCGCTAAACATTCACCTAACATTGTTGTTGGTATTTTTCCCATCCCTGGACACTGACTCAGTTTTTTTGGCCAGTGTTCCTCATTCCAGCTTTGACCCCAACCTCCCACAGCCCATCCTCCTGGTGCACCCCATCCTGCTCTGTGACTCAGAGCTAGTTCCCCTCAGATCACCAGACCCCAATCCCCAGCGCGAAGAGCCCTGCCGGAGGCTGAGACCCCTAGACTCTATGGTGCCTCAGATGAGACGGGTCCATTCATGTAGCCATTGAGGATCCAGCTCCCCCGCCCCAGGGGCTGCTCGCTTACCCAGCTCCTCCTGGTTATAACAAACGTGAGTGTAAATCAACACAGCAGCCAGGAGGCACAGATTACCTATTCCTGGTAGCCACAACTGCACTCAGCCACCACCAGCAGCATCAATAGCCCTCAGCCACTATACTAAGACCTTTACTTTTGTAAAATCTCTGGACACTCAGAACTCCAGGATATTAGAGATGAGAAACCAGAGGACCAAGAAAGTCAGGCAACCTAAGGTTGCAACCTAAGGAGTTCTGGGTGATGAGTCAGGCCAGGTGTGACTGTGTCAATATTTAAACTGGCACAGTGTACGCCCATAATAGGATGAAGACAGCCATGAGGTTGGGCAGGGTCTGGAGCTCTAAGAGAGCTCTCTCTTTTTTTTTTTTTTAAAGAAGGCGTTTCACCGTTTCACTCTTGTTGCCCAGGCTGGAGTGCAGTGGCACAATCTCAGCTCACCGCAACCTCCACCTCCTGGGTTCAAGCGATTCTCCTGCCTCAACCTCCCGAATAGCTGGGATTACAGGCATGTGCCACCCTGCCTGGCTAATTTCGTACTTTTAGTAGAGACGAGATTTCTTCGTGTTGGTCAGGCTGGTCTCGAACTCCCAACCTCTGGTGATCCGCTCGCTTTAGCCTCCCAAAGTACTGGGATTATAGGTGTGAGCCACCGTGCCCAGCCTGGAGCTCTCTTGAGGGAAGAACTGGGGGGCCTGGAGTGAGGACAGGCTGGCCAGGGAGGGGGACTATTTGAGGCAACTGTTTAACAAATTATTATAGGAGGTTTTCAATATTTTAACACCTTTCGGAGCCAGTCCTGGGGGGGACTGAAGCTCCAGTTTCCCCGCTTTCTTTTCTTCTATGTTTTCTCCTTCTCTTCTTTCTCTTCCATTGCTCTCATCTCCTTTTCCCTTTCTGCCTCTTCCCTCTTTTCCTCCCTTTATCTTCCTCTTCCTCCTCCTCCAGAAGTCCCCACAGGCAGGAGCATGTCTTAGTCAGCTCAGGCCACTAGAATAGATTATCATAGACTGGGTGGCTTTGACAACAGAAACTTATTTTCTCCCCATTTTGGAAGGAGTTCTGAGTGTTCAGAAGTATTACAAAAGAAAGGTCTTAGTATAGCAGCTGAGGGCTATTAACGCAGGGTCAGCAGACTGAGACGACCCGCAAAGCTGTCTTTTGTGGTGGAAATTTGCATCGGTAGAGGGTCCCCATTCATGCAGCCAGGCCTTTCCTGGTTTGGATCTAGGAGGGAGGAACTGAATCTGACACCTTAAAGATCTGAAAGAAACTTTTGGCCGGGCGTGGTGGCTCACGCCTGTAATCCCAGCACTTTGAGAGGCGGAGGCTGGTGGATCACGAGGTAAGGAGATTGAGTCCATCCTGACCAACATGGTGAAACCCTATCTCTACTAAAATAAAATATATATAAAAAAAATTAGCCAGGCATAGTGGTGGGTGCGTGTAGTCCCAGCTACTCAGGAGGCTGAGGCAGGGAAATCGCTTGAACCCGGGAGGTGGAGGTTGCAGTGAGCCGAGATCGCGCCACTGCACTCCAGCCTGGTGACAGAGTGACAGAGTGAGACTCCATCTCTAAATAAATAAATAAGAAACATTTACCATCTATGCTCGGTGGGGGGTGCTACCTGTGTGGTTTCATCTATATAACAAGACTACCTTTGCCAGCCAAGCCTCCTCCACTTCTCCTTCCATAACCTGCCTTGCCACTGGAACCTGATTTACCACCATAGACTGTTTTTGGGCCATGCTCTGAGCCTGTTACAGGAAAGGGGTCCTGATCCAGACCCCTCCAGGAGAGGGTTCTTGTATCTCACACAAGAAAAATTCAGGACGAGTCCGTAAACTGAAAGCAACTTTATTAAGAAAGTAAAGGAATAAAAGAATGACTACTCCATAGACAGAGCAGCCCCGAAGCCTGATGGTTGCCCATTTTTATGGTTATTTCTTGATGATACGGTAAAAAAGGGGTGGATTATTCATGCCTCCCCTGTTTCGACCATATAGGGTAACTTCCTGACATTACCATGACATTCGTAAACTGTCATGATGCTGCTGGGAGTGTAGCAGTGAGGACGCCCAGAGGTCACTGTTGTCACCATCTTGGTTTTGGTGGGTTTTGTCTGGCTTCTTTGCTGCACACCGTTTTATCAGCAAGGTCTTCATGACCTATATTTTGTGATGTCCTCCTATCTCATCCTGTGACTTAGAATGCCTTAACCATTTGGAAATGCAGCCCAGTAGGTTTCAGCCTCACTTTACCCAGCTCCTATAGAAGATGGAGTTGCTCTGGTTCACACGCTTCTGACAAGCCCACTTTCTTTCTGTTACTTCAGGATGATATAAAACTTCTTCATCCTGTAACCCCAAAGCTCATCCTGTTCACGGCACAACAGCCAGTAAGTTGAGACAAGGCACAGTGGCAAGAAAGGGGACTTTCTTTCAGAAAGCCAACAAACCAAGAAGATGGTGGACCAGTGCCCTAAAGAACCACCTTAAGTTAATACCAATCTCAGGCTCCTTTCATGTTAGGGGAAGGGGGAAGAGGGAGGGGTTTGAGGTCATCTGGGTGGCAACAAGGATCCAAGGGGTTGTGAAACTTTTTTTGTCCTTGGTCAGGTCACAATGCGCCTATACATCTTTAATGTAACATTGACACTTGTATGTACACCCTCCTTATCTCCTTGGGGGTTAGTTTTGGGAAGAGAATAGTATCATCCTTGCTTTAAAGTTAAACTATAAACTAAATTCCTCCCATGGTTAGCTTGGCCTATGGGCAGAGATAAGCACAAGCAGTCAGCCTAAAAGATATCACTGTAGGGAAAATGGGGAGGTTAGGAGTAACATGGAGTTAGCTATGCTAGGCCTCTTTTTCACTGTTACAATCTAACCAGGACTGGGGGTTTGGATCTTCACTCTGAGGGCTCATGTGTATATACAAATGTGATGGTTAATATTGAGTGTCAACTTGATTGGATTGAGGGATGCAAAGCGTTGTTCATGAGTATATCTATGAGGGTGTTGCCAAAGGAGATTAACATTTGAGTCAGTGGGCTGGGAGAGACAGACCCACCCTCCATCTGGGTGGGCACCATCTAATCAGCTACGAGGGCAGCTAGAATAAAAGCAGGCAGAGGAACGTGGAAGGACGTGACTTGCTGAGTCTTCTGACCTCCATGTTTCTCCTGTGCTGAATGCTTCCTGCCCTTGAACATCAGAGTTCAAGATCTTCAGCTTTTGGACTCTCGGGCCTACACCAGTGGTTTGCTGGGGGCTGTCGGGCCTTTGGTCAGACTGAAGGCTGCACTGTCAGCTTCCCTACTTTTGAGATTTGGGACTCGAACTGGCTTCCTTGCTCCTCAGCTTGCAGACAGCCTATTGTGGGACTTCACCTTGTGACTGGGAGTCAATTCTCCTAATAAACGCCCCTTTATATATTCACCTATCCTATCAGTCCTGTTTGTCTAGAGAACTCTGACTAATACAACATCAAATAAATGTGTATGGCTTTTTTTCTGTTAATCAATCTACCTCATGTCAGTGATTTCAGTGAACCTTCAGGGGACCAAGGGTGCTGGCCCCTACAGTACAATACTATCAACAAAACTGCAGACTTTATTTAGATTTCACCAATTTTCCCATGAATGTCCTTTTTTTCTGTTCCAAAATCCAAGCTGGAGCCACACTCTGCATTTGCCCTTTCACATGCTAGACTTCAAACCCAAGGCACAGAGGCAGGAAGGACCTGGCTGAGGTTTTCCCATGCAAAGGTGGATCTCCAGTCCCTTTGTCTGTGTTTTCCTCCCAGGCTGTGCATAAGAATTCCCTGGAGCTTTTTGTGGTTCCTCCACCGAAGCCACTGCCATCCATGGGAAGCTCCTGGCCCCTGGAACACAGCTACCCCGTGACTCGCCCACAAATGCCATGATGCAGCTCCCTCTCCGTGGTGTGTGGCGACAGTTCTGGCAGGCTTTAGTTTCCTCATTATTGGAATAGGGATGATGATCATGTAATTGCCTGACAGGTTCCTCTTGCCCACTGCACAGATTAACCCAATTCACTGAGACAGCGTTATTGCAGTAGAGAAAGAGTTTAATTATCACAAGGCAGCCGAGCAGGAGTATGGGAGTCATTATTCAAATCTGTCTCCCTGAAAATTCAGAGACTAGGGATTTTTAAGGATAATTTGGCAGGCAGTGGGGCTGGGGAATGGGGAATGCTGATTGGTTGGGTCGGGGATAAAATCACAAGGGGTTGAAGCTGTCTTCTTGCTGTCTTTCATTCCTGGGTGGGATTGCAAAACTAGTTGAGTCAGTTTACTAGTCTAGCTGGCACCAGCTGGTCCATCAGAGTGCAGGGTCTGAAATGGACCTCAAACACCAATTTTAGGTTTACAATAGCTCTGTTATCTATAGGAGCGATTGGGGAAGTTATGAATCTTGTGACCTCTGGTGCAATGGCTGGTTATCATTTAACTATGTCTACGGGTTAGCAGAGTTCAGAATCCTCCCATGGTCCTAGACTTGTGGCTTTTCATTAGTTTTACAAAGGTGGTTTGGTCCCTGAACAAGCAGTGGGTGGTCTGGGGAAGGGCTATTTTCATCCTTGCTGTAAGGTTAAACTATAAACTAAATTCTTCACAAAGTTAGCTTGGCCTATGCCTAGGAATAAACAAGGACAGCTTGGGGGTTAGAAGCAAGATGGAATCTGCTATGTCTTATTCCTCTTACTGTTATAACTTTGCAAAGGTGATTTCAATCACACCATTTATGTGCCTTCACCACTCCATGCCTCAGTTTCCTCCTACATTAAATGGGGGTGGAAGGGGGAAGTTCATGTCTATCTCCAACAATTGTTGGAGCAGTTGATAAGTTGTATATGCAAATTAGCATGAAATAATGCTTATTAAGCAGTTCTCAACTCTGCACACTGGGACACTTGGGGGCTTAAACACCCATGGGTTCTGCTTCCAGAGATTCTGATTTTGTTGGTCTGGGTTGCATCCTGAATACAAGGAGTTTTAAAAAGCTCCCTAGGTACTCTGGGCATGGTGGCTCACACCTGTAATCCCAGCACTTTGGGAGGCCAAGGCAGGAGGATCATGAGGTCAGGAGATCAAGGCCACATTGGCTAACATGGTGAAACCCCGTCTCCACTAAAAATACAAAAAAAAAAAAAAAAAAAAAATTAGCTGGGTGTAGTGGCGGGTGCCTGTAGTCCCAGTTACTCGGGAGGCTGAGGGAAGAGAATGGCATGAACCCAGGAGGCAGAGCTTGCAGTGAGCCGAGTTTGCACCACTCTATGCCAGCCTGGGCAACAGAGCAAGACTCCATCTCAAAAAAATAAATAAACAAAAATAATAAAGCTCCCTAGGTAATTCTAAGATGCAACTTGGATTGGATTGGACATCACTGGTTTAAATAAAGATTTCCTCCAAACTCCACCTCCCAAGCCTGCCAATCAGCAGCTTCAGTGAAGGATCAAGAATCAGAATTACAGTTATCTGATAGGAGGGAAAACTGGATGGGGGATAAAGCCTCATTATTCCTTTGAAAAGCAACACCAACAACGAGGGCTGGCATTTGTTTAGAGCTTATTGGCAGGGTGCTAAGTGCTCTGTATTCTCACAATGAAAGCATGACCCAGGTCGTATTATTGTTTCATAACTCTGACGAGGAAACTGAGACTCAAGGGGCTTGAGTTACTTGCTTAAGGTTGCACAGCTGTTTATTGTCAGAGCTGAGCTATAACCCAGGTCAGTTTGATGCTAGATCCGGTGTTCTTCACCACAGGGCTGTCCTACTTAGAGCAGTGAGATGGCCTCAGAATGTAAACCTATGACTCAGTGGTCCAGTGATACCAAATAATAATAGATACTATTCACTAACGGAAGGCACTGGGCTTCATCTGATTCTTTCCGACAGTGTTGAGAAGAAGATATCCTTTCCCAGGTGAAACAGGTCTTCAAAGAGATGAAGTGACCCACCTCTGCTGCTACACAGCACAGCTGGGATTTGAGCTCTCGTCAGCTTGGTTCCCAGACTCTGAAGGAGACTGCCTACCTGGGAGGGAAGATCAGCCCACCTCGGCAGGAGGCATGAGCCTCACATCAAGAAGCATTAACAAGTATACATATGTAACAAACCTGCACGTTATGCACATGTACCCTACAACTTACAGTATAATAATAATAAATAAATTAAAAAAAATAAATAAAAAAAAATAAATAAATGAGTTATGAACAGATATAATTGTCTCCCCCATATTTTCCATCAGAGGAAAGTGACTGTCAAATCGACTTCATTTTTAAGCACGCTATTAACCATACCTGGGAATTGTTTAATCTTAATTGTTTTACAGCTCAGGAGGAGTTGCCGTGAAAATGATGAGGAAATGCAGCATCTGGTATTGGTTTCCTGGTGGGAACGTGCTGGGCTTGTCAGTTGGGGTCTTCTCCTTTCTGTTCATCACCAGCACGTCTCTGTGGCAGGGGAAGAGACTGTTGGGGCCAGCTGTCATCTCCTTGTCATTCCCATCTAAGGCTTTTAACTCTCCCCAGCCCTTGGCCTTAGAATACACTTAAGCCCATTTCCCAAGCTCATGCCTGACACAGTTGCGGAACTAGTATTTCTGGGGAAGGAGAGAAAAAAAGAGAAAACAATAATAATTATGTCAGAGGCAGATGGCTGACCACCCAAGGAATTATGTTTCCCTTTCTTACAGTGGAGAATTGTTGCTGAAAAGAGGCTGCCCAGCCAATAACGCAATTTCCCAGCCTCCCTTGCACCAAAGGGATCATGTGACCAGTCCTGGCCAATGGCATGTGAGAAGAAGTGGTGCGGCTCACTTCTGGATCAAGGCAGGTGCCTTCTCTATCACTCATAGTATGGAAGGATTCTAGAGGAGGAGAGCCCTGAAGGAGCCTTGGTCCCAGAGTGACTCCATGGAACCCTATGTGACCAGGAGCACCACCACGTTGAGTGAGAGACAAACTTTCCTTATGCTAGGCTGCTGAGATTTTGTGGTCTACTTGTTACAGCACATAGCTTTATCTTATTTTAATTTTAATTTTTTTTTTTAAGACAGAGTCTGGCACTGTCACCCAGGCTGGAGTGTAGTGGCACAATCTTGGCTCACTGCAGCCTTGCTCTCCTGGGCTCAAGTGATCCTCTTACCTCAGCCTCCTGAGTAGCTGGGACTACAGGCATGTGCCACCACACCTGGCTACTTTTTGTATTTTTGTAGAGACTGAGTTTCGCCAGTGTTCCCAGGGTGGTCTGGAACTCCTGAGCTCAAGCGATTTGCCCTCCTCGGCCTCCCAAATTGCTGGGATTATAAGCATGAGCCACTGTGCCAACAGCTAACTTTATCTTAGCCAACACCACAAAATTTGTAGAGCTCCTACTCTGAGCCAGCCATTGTGCTAGGAGCTCGACATATATCATCTCATTTAATCCTCTCAGCATTCCCATGAGACTGATATTTACAGATAAGAAAGCAGGCTTAGAGAGGGTAAGTGACTTCCAAGGCCACAGAGCAGGTAAGCATTGGAAGAAGAATGTGAACTCCAGTGAAGAGACTGCCACAGAATCTCAGACCTGTCATATCCATTCCTAGTTGTTTGAAGCTTGCCTCTTCCCTTACCTGTCTATCCCCTCTCTTGAGTTGGTCTATTCCCAAGGTTTGGGCTTCTGTTTTGGTTTCCCATGCCCAGCTTGGGGGCCCTGTCCTACCCTTGCTGTCCTTCCAAGCCTTGGTGTCTTTCTGCACACGTGGACCATGTCTGAGGCCCTGCCACCCATAGGCAGTTCTTGGAAGAGTGGACCTCCTGATTCTCCTGACCCCAGATCTTGGTGACACCCTCACAGTGGAGAGGAGGCAGTGGTTTTATCCAGGTCCCAAGATCAACTCGCTGTTTCAAGCAGGTGGAGCCAGGATGGGAACACAGGCAGGGGCAGGGCAGCATGAGAAGTTGGGGACCAGCAGAGTTTGGTTCATGAAGTCAAAGCACAACTGAGATGTAGACACAGAGGAGCATGACAGCTCACACAGGAGGCTGACTCTGAGGGGCTGTGTGAGCATTGGCAGGATGGAGGAGAGATCAGCTGGCAACCTCAGCCAGGAAACAGGAGAAGGACTCCTGAGCAGTTCTGCTGACCTCTCCAGGCTCGCCTATGGCTTTAACGGATATCTGTGGTTTTTATCGATCCAGAACATTCCTTTGAGGGACATCTCCCCACCCTCATATCAATTATGTGGCTTCAGTGGGGAGCCACTTAAAACACCCTGCCCCAATCACCACGGGGACACTCGTGATCCCAGCACAGCCAATTATAACCCCACCTTCTTCTGGTCATGGTGGTTGGCTCAGGAATGGGCACATGACTCAAAATGGCAGCTGTTCGTTGGAAGTTTTTATTTTTTGCAGGAGGAGGAGGAGGAAGGGGAGGTGGTATGTTGCCTTTAGGGTCTTGGAATTGAGAGGATGTGGTAGCTACCTCCTCTTCCAAATGAAGACAACCTATATACAGAAGGAGATGATAGGTCCAGAATCAGCCAAAGCCAAAACATAAACGGAGGATCAAAAAGGTGGGGGGAGGGGGAAGAGAGAGAGAGAGAACAGAGAGACAGGAGAAGGAGATAGAAAGGAGATAGAGGAAGAGTAGAGAGAGAGGAGAAAGAAGAGAGAGAAAGGGGAGTGGAAGGGAGAGAAATAGAGAGAGAGAGAGAGAGAGAGAGAGAGAGAGAGAGAGACAGAAACACACAGAGAGAGCCCGTTTTCACTTGAAGCCTTAGATCCAGCTGTGCCTGAAGACAGTGCTATGTTGAACTTCCCATCTGCATGAATCAAAATTCCTCTTTCAATATAAACTTGTTTGAATACAGTTACTCTAACTTGAATCCAAGAGCCTGGAATTTGCCACCTCACACGCAGCTTGACTGACTTTCACATTTTCAAACAGACCATACTTTCACCTTCCAGTCTCACCCACAGGCAGCTTTCCTCTGCCTGGGACATTTTTCTTTCTTCCTTTTTTTTTTTTTTTTTTTTTTTGAGAATCTCACTCTGTCATCCAAGCTGGAGTGCAGTGTTGTGATCTTGGCTGACTGCAACCTCCGCTTCCCAGATTCAAGAGATTCTTGTACCTCAGCCTTCCGAGTAGCTGGGACTACAGGTGTATGCCACCATGTCCAGCTCATTTTTGTATTTTTAGTAGAGACAGGGTTTTGCCATTGTACTCAGGCTGGTCTCAAACTCCTGAGCTCAAGTGAGCCACATGCCTCAGCCTCCCAAAGTGCTGGGATTACAGGCATGAACCACTGGCCCCGGCTTCAGTAGATATTTGTTGGAAAGTGTCTTGTTCTGGCTGAATCATCCTGCATTCTTGTGCACAGCATTCATGGATGTTGAAGGTCCTGTATCATTGAGAGTTCTGGTGGGAAACATGCAACATACTACATGGGACAATTGAGGACAGTTTCTTGAAGGGACTATGTACAGGGGCCTGGGTGGGGGTAAAGGAATTTTACACAAGATGATGATGTTTTCTGGGACTAGCAACGATGGTGAGCTATTCACTACCCGTAGGCCTGAGACCAGAAGAGGGAAGGTTTAGCAAAGCCTAAGGATGCTGCAGGCAATGGAGAGTCATCCAAGAGGACTTGTGGTTTTCTTTTCTTTTTTCTTTTCTCCTTTCTTTCTTTCTTTCTTTCTTTCTTTCTTTCTTTCTTTCTTTCTTTCTTTCTTTCTTTCTTTCTTTCTTTCTTTTCTTTCTTTCTCTTTCCTTCTTTCTTTCTCTCTCTTTTCTTTCTTTCTTTCTTTCTTTCTTTCTTTCTTTCTTTCTTTCTTTCTTTCTTTCTTTCTTTCTTTCTTTCTTTCTCTCCTTCCTTCCTTCCTTTCTTTCTTTCTTTCTTTCTTTCTTTCTTTCTTTCTTTCTTTCTTTCTTTCTTTCTTTCTTTCTTTCTTTTCTTTCTTTCTCTTTCCTTCTTTCTTTCTCTCTCTTTTCTTTCTTTCTTTCTTTCTTTCTTTCTTTCTTTCTCTCTCTCTCTCTTTTTCTTTCACTCTCTCTCTTTCTTTTCTTTTCTTTTCTCTTTTGACAGAGTCTTACTCTGTTGCCGAGGCTGGAGCGCAGTGGTGTGATCTCAGCTCAATGCGACCTCCACCTCCCGGGTTAAAGCTATTCTTCTGCTTCAGCTTCCTGAGTAGCTGGGAATCACAGGTGCACATCACCACACCTGGCTAATTTTTGTATTTTTGGTAGAGACGGGGTTCTGCCATGTTGGCCAGGCTGGTCTCCCACTCCTGAGCTCAAGTGATCCCCATGCCTTGACCTCCCAAAGTGCCCGGGATTATAGGCATGAGCTGCAGCACCCGGCGTGGACCTGTGGTTTCCGTTGAAGAAGTGCAACCACTCCAGTCTATGGCCTAGCAGTGAGAATAAATACTCTGACCTCTCTTCTCCCGCCCTCTGATCTCTGGTGAGCATCTCACATCAGTTGAACCCAACCTGAAGCTCGAAGGTGAGGGAGCTCATTGATGTAAACTACAGAAGCTCTCCTCCTGGGGCATCGAGTGGGTGGGAAAGGATGGAGTGAGTCTGGAGGGACAAACAGAACTTTTGTCCCAAGACCTGTGACAGCAACCTGCTGTTCCCCAGGTGGGCTTGTGATCCAGGTGCTGACTTGAGCACAACCCTTGAAGATGTCACTTTGGGAGGTACAGACTGGGAGAGCAGTCTGCACTGCCGAGTCCAGCAGCGGGAGAAGCATCATCAATAACACAGCAAACAATGCCAACCATAGTCACACGCCCATGTCCCCGTGGCCTGACCCCAGCTGGCCACTCCTCCCAGCATGTGAACAATGATCAGACATACTCTGTCACTTGTCACTAGCCTAACCTCCTGACATCAACTCCCCAGGGATGAGGGAGCAGCATCTAGAACACAGTGGATAATTATGCTTCAAATGAATTGTGCTATCGGGGGCATCCTGGCTGAATCAATCAAAGCTGGTGGGGGCAGATTTCACAGAGTCAAGAGGCCATGGCAGCTCTTTGTGATAGATTTGTATAAGGGGTCTCTTTTGCCACCACCCAACATTCATAAGCGATGCCTCCTCTCTATGTCGTTCAGCCATTTCCCATGCCAAATGAAGATAAATGTCAGAGGAGCAAACCGCCTTCAAACTGCTATTGAAAATATTTTGGAAAAGCCATGAAATGCCAAGCCTTTCTCCTTCTCATAAGGATTCTATTTATCTTCTGAGAAATGTTCCCCACCCTCCTAAGAAGCTAAATATGGCTCAGTGAGGTGGGGAGTTAGTGCCCATATGTGATTTCTTACTTTTAGTTTTTTGAGATGGAGTCTCTCTCTGTGCCCTAGGCTGGAGTACAGTGCTGCAGTCTCGGCTCACTGCAACCTCTGCCTCCTGGGTTCAAGTGATTCTCCTGCCTCAGCCTCCTGAGTAGCTGGGATTACAGTCACACCACCATGCCCAGCTAATTTCTGTATTTTTAGTGGAGTCGGGGTTTCACCATGTTGGCCAGGATGGTCTGGATCTCTTGACCTCGTGATCTGTCCGCCTCGGCCTCCCAAAGTGCTGGGATTACAGGTGTGAGCCACCGCGCCCTACCCCAAGTGGTATTTATAAGGAGTTGGCAATGCCTAAGTGGTGCTCCCTCCAACTGTGTGAATTTCCATCCTGTCAGCGTAAACTGACCAGCCAATGCCATGCTCCTAAGGAGATTACTTCATTCAATGTTTATTGAACACATAGCATGTGCCGTCAATTATATTCAGCACTGGGAACATGGCAGCAGACCAAATAGACAATGTTCTTATTCTCACAGAGCTTACTTTTTAGCATGTAGAGTGTGGGGAGACAGATTATAAAGAATAGATGTCAGGCCGGGCGTCGTGGCTCACGCCTGTAATCCCACCCAGAACTTGGGGAGGCCAAGGCAGGCAGATCACAAGGTCAGGAGATTGAGACCATCCTGACCAACATGGCGAAACCCCATCTCTACTAAAAATACAAAAATTAGCTGGGCATGGTAGTGTGTGCCTGTAATCCCAGCTACTCAGGAGGCTGAGGCAGGAGAATTACTTGAACCCAGAAGGCAGAGGTTGCAGTGAGCCGAGATTATGCCACTGCACTCCAGCCTGGCAACAGAGTGAGACTCCATCTCTAAATAAATAAGTAAACACAATAAAAAATAAGAATAAATGTCAAGGCAGATGATGATAAATGCTATGAAACCAAAGTACAGCAGAGCAGACAGTGAGGGACGGGGTTAGAGGGCTATTTTAGACAGGGCAGTAAGAGAGGGTGTCCTTGTAACATTTAGACAAAGACCAAAGGGAAGTGAAGGAAGCAAAGCAGATATTTGAGGAACAGGGTTACAGATGGAAGGAACAGCCTGTGCAAAGGCTCCACATGTGGGTGGCCCTGGGGGTTTGAGTGGCAGCAAGAAAACCACAAGAATGGGAAAGTGGTAGGAGCTGAAGTCAGAGAGAGAGCTCAGAGCTCATCATGGAGGAAATGTTAGGCTGTGGTTGAACGTGAGACTTTAATCTGAGTGAAACTGGGAGTCTTTGGAGTGTTTTGAGCAGAGCTGTTATGTAGTCAGATTATTCTGGCTGCTGGGCTGTCATAGACTGTTGGAGGCCAAGGGTGGAAACAGTAATAGGAGTCGGGAGCTGAGGCATTCTGGGTGAGAGATGACAGTGGCTTGGTCCACAGTGTAATGTCGCAGGTGGTAATGGTGGAATCCTGGATATGTTTTGCTGATAGAGCTGATGGGATTTGCTGGTGGATTGGATGGATGGATGGGCATGAGGGAAAGAGGAGTAAGATTTTTGGTCTGAGAAACAGGTAAAGCGGAGGTGTTGGTTAGCAAGGTTGGGAAGACCTAGTTTGGAGAAGAAAATAAAGAGTTTAGCTTTGGCCAAGTTAAAGTTCGAGATGTTGGCCAGGTGTTGTGGCTCATGCCTGTGATCCCAGCACTTTGGGAGGTGTAGGCGGGAGCATTGCTTGAGTCCAGAAGTTCAAGACCAGCCTGGGCAATATGGCAAAACCCTGTCTTAACAAAAAATACAAAAATTAGCCAGGCGCAGTGGCATGCACATGTAGTCTCAGATATTCAGGAGACAGAGGTGGGAGGATAACCTGAGCCCAGGGAAATTGAAGCTGCAGTGAGCCGTGATTGTGCCACTGCACTCCAGCCTGGGAGACAGGGTGAGACCTTGTCTCCAAAAACAAAGTTTGAGATGTCTGCTGACAGCCAAGCAATGCTGCTGCGTAGGCAGTTGGATATTGGAGAGGCTGGGGTGTCAGGTGCACAGATAGAACTGAGACCCACTGGGATGGTTGGGATAAGTTAGGGAGGCAGAGAATTTGTTCAGCCAATTTTCTTCAGAATTACCCTATGCACAGCCTTTATGCATGCATTGGGACACAGCTCATGGCCTGGTGTGGAAGAAGGACGAGTAACTGGACAGTTTCAATCCAGTGTGATGAACGTTGCTATGGAGGAAGCTGAGGGAGAGGCACCTGACTTGGTCTTGGGATGCAGGCAAGACATCCTGGAGGAAATGAAATTTACATCAATACTTAAAAGAGACAAGGCACAGTGGAGTCATACACTTGCTCAAGCTCATGAAACTTGTAATTGACAGAACTGCATGAGCTGTCTGGATCCAGAGTCCACTTTCTTAGCCACTGTTCCATCATGTGTTTCAAGAGAGGCCAGATGGGGCATTCATCAGAAGGATGTTGTAGGAAAGAGTGTGTTCCAGACGGCAGGGCTAGTTGAACGTTGGTAGAATATAAGTAGATTAATGCAATGAGTATCCAAGGAGTATAGAATATGCATATTATTTCACTCATTCATTCATCATTCATTTAACAAGTATTTGTTATGCACCTGCCCTGTGCCAGGCACACAGCTAGACACTGCAGAGGCTGCTGGGGAGCAAAGACTCAAAAAGTTTACAATCCAGTGGGGAATAAGTAGAGGTTAAATAAGTAATCACAAAATGAATTGTATTTACTCCTTGTATTTGCGCTTGGCATTCTCTGAACCACACCACATGGGGGAGGTACTGTGATTGGTAATGTCATCCCCATTTTATAGATGGGGAAACTAAGGTGGTAATCCCAAATGATTCAGCAATAATCCAAAATGGGTTGGATATATATGTATATGTGCAGTCTGTGTGTGTGTGCGCGCGCGCGTGTGTGTGTGTGTATAATTTCAATCATTTTGGGAAAGAAGTACCTGGTGCTGTTACAGACCTTTTTGTCATAGACAAGTCAAGGGAGGATGAGTTACCAGGATGCAGATGTAATCCTCACATGCAAATGAGGAGACTGAGGCCCAAGAAATTAAGTCATGTGCCCAAAGTCTCACATCTGATAGTTAGACCAAATTGGAATTTGAACCCAGGTGAGTCAAATTCTAACATAATTCTTCTACAGCAATGATTCTCAAGCTTTAGCGTGCCCAAGAATCTCTTGGAAAGCTTGTTAAAACTCTGAGTGCTGGGCCCGCCCACCTCTAGAGTCCCATGGAGGTCTCGGGTGGGGCCTGAGAATTTGCATTCCTATCAAGTCCCCCAGTGCTGCTGACGCTGCTTGTCTGGGGAGCATGCTTTGGAAACACTTTCTACAGCATGAAAGCATTAGTGGCAACACTTGTGCTGGGTCGTGATGGTAAAAAAAAGACACAACAGGCTGAAGGATTTGGAAAGACTGGAGATAGGAAAGGGCCTTCTGCCACTGCAGTATTGTGCTGTAGATAAAGAGTGAAGTTCATGGTCGATTCTGAGGTCGTAGCCATCTGTTCCCACCCATCCATAGCAGCTGCTGGTGAGGACCCAATTCACTCCTTCATTCCTCCTGCCAGGGAGTAGTTTACCAGCCCATTGGAGCCAGAAGTTCTCGTTGGCCCCTAAGTTCATGTTGTTTATTAAAGCAGCCCTGGGCAACTCCCTGATTTTAGCCCAAGTAAAGGGACTCTTGTTTCCCCTTAAGATCAGCAAGAAAACATTTTCTGACCTTAAATGGGTGCTTTGGGACCTGTCACACAAAATTAATTTATTCAACATATCCGTCTCACTCTCTCTTGCTCTGTTGCCCAGGCTGGAGTGCAGTGGCATGATCTCAGCTCACTGCAACCTCTGCCTCCCTGGTTCAAGCGATTCTCCTGCCTCAGCCTCCCGAGTAGCTGGGATTACAGGTGAGTGCCACAACACCCAGCTAATTTTTGTATTTTTAGTAGAGATGGGGTTTTGCCATGTTAGTCAGGCTGGTCTTGAACTCCTGACCTCAGGTGATCCACCTGCCTCGGTCTCCCAAAGTGGTGGGATTACAGGACTGAGCCACCATGCCTGGCTCAACATATGTTTTTTGAGACCCTATTATGTTCCTTGGGAATATGGCAATGGACAAGACCAAAATATTCCTGCCTTCATAGAACTTCCATTTGAGGTTGGAGGCCAAGAGTCAGCCAGCAAAATAAGATCATTTTAGATAGCAGTCAGTTGTTTTGAAGACACTACTAACAGAGAATACTATGAGGCCTTGTGTGGGGGTCCTAATTTAGATGGTACGGTCAGGGAAAGTCTCTCTGGGGAGGTGACATTTGAACCAGTGCCACGAGGAGTCAACCAGAGGAGACTTGTGGACAGAGAATTCCAGGCAAAAACAAGCTCTAAGTGCAAAAGGTCTAGCTTGGCCTATGCTTTAGTTATCAACTGCTGTGTAACAAAATTTAGTGGCTTAAAACAATACTGATTTGTTATTTCTCATGGTTCTGTGGGCTATTAATTTGAGTGGGACTCAGCTAGGCTATTCTTTTGCCCCATGTGGCTTTGTCTGAGACCATTCACAGAGCTGCGTTCAGCTGGGAGCTTGGGCAGGGCTGGGACATCTAAGAAGGCTTTGGTCACAAGTCTGGCTATTGATGCTGGATATTGGCATCAGTTGTCTTACCCACATGTTCTCTTCCTCCATGAGTCTATAATAGCTTATTCTTGTTCTTCTTATTTTATTTATTTATTTGTGTGTGTGTGTGTGTTTGAGACAGGGTCTCACTCTGTTGCTAAGGTTGGAGTGGAGTGCAGTGACCATGGCTCACTGCAGCCTTGAGCTCTAGGCTCAAGTGATCCTCCCACCTCAATCTCTTTAGTAGCTGGGATCACAGGGGTGTGCCACCACATCCAGCTAGTTTTTTTGTTTGTTTGTTTTTGTAGAGATGGGATCTCACCATGTTGTCCACGCTGGTCTTGAACTTCTGGGCTCAAGAAATCCTCCCTTCTTGGCCTCCCAAAGTGCAGGGATTACAGGCATGAGCCACTGTGCCTGGCCATGCTAGCTTTTTAATAACATGGTAAACAGTTTCCAAGAGGGAACATTCCATGAGGTCAAGCACAGCATGCAAGTAGCTATCAAACTTTAGATTTACCAAAATCTCATTGTTCCATGGGCCAAAGCAGGTCATATGGCCGATCCCAGAATCAATGTGAGGAGGAGGCTTCTGAAGGGCATGGATACCAGGCTTGGTGGCCCCCTGGGAGCCACCAAGATCCTAGTCTACCATAGCTTATTTATGCCATAAAGATCGATGTTGCTGGAGCTTGTGGGGTTGTGGAAACCTGGGACAAGATGAGGATGGAGGGGCAGGCTGGGGTCAGTCCATGTGTGGTTTTGCAGTTCAAAGGAAGAGATTTAAATTTTATTCTAAGTGGAACTGAATTTGCTGAAGGATTTTAAATAGAGGAGTGAATTTGAATTTCTTGGATATGACTAAAAGCACTCTGGATGCTATGTGGAGAATTGATTATAGAAAGGTAAGTAAGTGAGAAGACCAGGATGTTACCAGAAAGGGGTCCCAATCAAGACCCCAAGAGGGGGTTCTTGGATCTCGCGCAAGAAAGAATTCGAGGCGAGTCCATAAAGTGAAAGCAAGTTGATTAAGAAAGCAAAGGAATAAGAGAATGGCTACTTCATAGGCTGGTTGATCATTTTTATGGTTATTTCTTGATTATATGCTAAACAAGAGATGGATTATTCATGAGTTTTCCGGGAAAGGGGTGAGCAATTCCCAGAACTGAGATTTCTCCCCTTTTTAGACCATATAGGGTAACTTTCTGACTTTGCCTTGATATTTGTCAGCTGTCATGACGCTTGTGGGAATGTCTTTTAGCAGTTAATGCATTATCATTAGCGTATAATGAGCAGTGAGGATGACCAGAGGTCACTCTCATCGCCATCTTGGATCAGCTTCTTTACCACAACCTTCTTTATCAGCAAGGTCTTTATGACCCGTATGTTGTGCCCACCTCTTATCCTATCCTGTGACTAAGAATGCCTTAACATCTTGGGAATGCAGCCCAGTAGGTTTCAGCCTTATTTTATTTACCCAGTCCCTATTTAAGAGGAGTCGCTCTGGTTCGAACGCCTCTGACAAGGAGACCAATTAGGAGACCACTGCAGGTGTCTGGGAGAGAGATGATAATGGATTGAGGTAGGATGGTGGTGGCAGAGATGAGGCAAGGTGTATGGCTCCAGGATATATAGCTGGGGGGAGACTCAGGAGGGCTCGTTGATGGGCAATGAGGAAAAGGGAAGGATCAAAGATGCCCCCAAGGCTTTTGGACTGGTCATCTTGATGGAAGAGATTGCCTTTATTAATATGTGATTGCAGTGGTTTTGGCAGTCACAGAGGTTGTGAATCAGAACTTCATTCTGGACATATCACACTGTAGATACCTCTGTGAAATCCAGGAAATTCAAATAGGTAATTAGATCCTCAAATCTAGAGTCTGGACACGTATATAGAAGACTACATCTACGCAGACTGGGGTTTGGGTCATAATCCCGAAAGACACAATCCCACATGCCATAATCCCCAAAGATAAAAAGCCTGAAAACAGAATTCTGGAAATAAATAAGTAAAAATCATTTAAAATACATTTATTTAAAAACTATTTAAAATGCAATTATTTACATTTTATACGGTAGACTTATTTGAGAAACATATAAAAACACAACAGAACACTTAATAGGCCACTTTATACAACAGAATAAGCAAGAACGTGCATATTTTTGCAAGCAGGAACTCAGGTATACTAATGCCGTTGCACGGTATAACGGTCATGAGCAGACAAACAGTATTCACAAAGAAGTAGGTCAGAAAGCAAAATGCATAACCACATATCGGTATGGTTGGTAATTGTGTGCATCCAGCTTTGTACCTTCAGTCAACTGAAATATCATGATGGACAACCTAAGTCTTTTGATGAGTTGATCAGAAATTGCAACAGGTCACTGCAGATGCAATTGCCCGAAGAGTCCATAGAAAATGCGGGAATCCCTTCCTTCCTCAGAATTCAGCTTTCAGGATTTCAACATTTGGGATTTCCATGTTTTGGGATTGCAATTTTTGAGGTTTTTTTTTTTTTTTTGAGATAGGGTCTTCCTGTGTCACCCATGCTGGAATGCAGCAGTGTGATCCTAGCTCACTGCAGCCTCGAACCTTTGGGCTTGAGCAATCCTCCCACCTCAGCCTCCCAATTAGCTGAGACTATAGGAACATGACACCAAGCCTAGTTATTAAAAATAATTTTTTGTTTTTGTAGAGGTGACGTCTTGCTATGTTGTCCAGGCTGGTCTTGAACTCTGGGCCTCAAGCAATTCTTCCATCTCGGCCTCCCAAAGTGTTAGAATTACAGGTGTGAGCCACCACACCCTGCCTTGGGTTTAGATGTTAGGGATTTTGATCTTTCAGGATTTCAGTATTCAGGATTATGGCATTCAAGATTGTGTCTTTCAGGACTATAACAGGCACCATGTGGCCTGAGAGTGATGTGCCATGTTCTCACATCCCCTGCAGACACTTGGCTGCCATTTAAGGGAGGTTTTGCATTCTGCTGTGTCACCAAAAGCAAAGTCAAGCGTATATAACAGTATACATATCGGATCCTTTCCTTAACTGTTAAGGTCTAACCTCATTTTTCCAATGGGAAAAAACTGACACCATGAGAGGAAGGGACTTGATCAAGATGTCACGGCATGTTAGTGGCACAACCCTCACCTCCTTTCCCTGTGCTTAAGCAATCTTCATTGGACCCCTTGGCTGTCAGAGAAGGTATCAGATCCTGACTGCAGAGACAGCTCTATCTGATGGACTCTGCCAATTAAAAACAGGCCCTTAGTTTGCTGCCTGCTTCTGCCTCTTTGGCCTGCATTCCACTGGTGAGTTTCATTAGCTCCTAGGCTTCCATAAATGGAAGCCCTTGGAGACTGACTGTACCTGCCCATGGCAGACATTCCCAGTTGATCTCAGAACTCCTTGTCACTGAGCCTTAAAATCACCCTCCCCATGACACTCCAAGTAGTTGGCATTTCAAAGTTGACAGGTGAGTGAAACCTAAACAGTGGCTTTCTGTGTGAAGGTTAGGTGCCAAAGCCATCATGAAAGGAGAAAATATTAGGAGCCAAATTTTTGGAAAAAGTTTATGAAATTGCTCCTGAAGTACAATGTCTATTATTCTGTGTACATTGTGTTTTTCCTCAATGAGTCCAACATGGCTGAATTTTCACCTAACTTTGGTACAGATGATGGTTTCTTTGTTGAGTTCTGTCTGAAGAAAGTGACCTGCAATTATAATAGGAGCCGTTCTATGATATTTACCTTGAATCCACATAAGTCAAAGGCATGGGAGTACTCCGTCACTGCGGTTGACATCTCTCTTCCGGAACTACCCTTCTCTCTTTGTCCTTTTGTTTTCTTTTATTTTGTTTTGTAGAGATTGGGTCCTGCTGTGTTGCACAGGCTGGTCTTGAACTCCTGGGCTCAAGTGATTCTTCCACTTTGGCTTCCCAAAGTGCTGGGATTGTCACTGGAAGGGCCACCATGCCTGGCCCTTCTCTGTCTTTTTTTATTGGACGGAGTCTCTCTCTTTCACACAGGCTGGAGTGCAGTGGTGCAATCTCGGCTGACTGCAACCTCTACCTCCCGGGTTCAAGTAATTCTCCTGCCTCAGCCTCTCAGGTAGCTGGAATTACAGGCATGTGCCACCATGCCTGACTAATTTTTGTATTTTTAGCAGAGGCAGGGTCTCACCATGTTGGCCAGGCTGTTCTCTAACTCCTGACCTCAAATGATCCATGCTCCTTGGCCTTCCAAAATGCTGGGATTACAGGCGTGAGCCACTGCACCCAGCCAAACGGGACGGTGGGCTGTTTTCAATAACACTGGCTAATGTGTACTGAATATTTGTAATGCATCTGGCATCTTCTAAGTGCTTTACATGTATTGATTTATTTAACCCTCACAACAACCCTTTGAGTGACTATTATTAATCCCATTTTTTTTCAGATGTGGAAACTGAAAATCAGAGAGGTTAAGTAATTTTTCCAATGTCCCATTGCTTGTAAGAGGTACAGCCAAGATTTGAACCTGAACCTTTGGTTCTAGACCTGAGTTCTTTTTTTTTTTGTCTGTTTGTTTATGAGACAGAGTCTCTCTCCGTTGCCCAGGCTGGAGTGTAGTGGCGCGATCTTGGCTCACTGCAACCTCCGCCTCCCGGGTTCACATGATTCTCCTGTCTCAGCCTCCCAAGTAGCCAGGATTACAGGCATACACCACCAGGCCCAGATAATTTTTGTATTTTTAATAGAGACAGGATTTCACCATGTTGGTCAGGTTGGTCTAGAACTCCTGATCTCAAGTGATCCACCCACCTCGGCCTCCCAAAGTGCTGGGATTATAGACGTAAGCCACTGGGCCCTCCTAAACACGAGCGTTTTATGCAGCCCAGAGAGCTACTGAATTAGTGGTGATCTCCACCTGGAGCCCAAGCCTTCTTTCTCCCAGGCCAGGGTTTGTTTTTGTTTTTATTTTTATTTTATTTTATTTTTTGTTTTTGAGATGGAGTCTCGCTCTGTCGCCCAGGCTGGAGTGCAGTGGCGCGATCTTGGCTCGCTGCAAGCTCCACCTCCCGGGTTCACGCCATTCTCCCCTCACCCTTCTGAGTAGCTGGGACTACAGGTGCCTGCCACCATGCCCGGCTAATTTTTGTGTTTGTATTTTTAGTAGAAACGGGGTTTCACTAGTCTCGATCTCCTGACCTCATGATCCTCCCGCATTGGTCTCCCAAAGTGCTGGGATTACAGGCGTGAGCCACCGTGCCCCAGGCCAGGGTTCTTCACACGCCTCTGTGTCTCCTCTCTTGATGTAGCTTTCCTGTTCTCTTGTCTGGGGCTGCCACGTTGCTGACTGCCGCATTCATCACCTGTTCTCTGTCGTGGTTTCTGGTGTGTTGGTTCAGCATGGAGTCTAAGGCTCAAACCTCATTTCTCCAATCCGTTCAAAGCTTTACTGATCTTTCTTGACATTTGCTCCTCCCAGGTTCTCAGTCCCATGCACCTGGATAAATGGCCTCTGCATCTTTAGCCACAGCGGTTAAACCAACTCAGGGCTCTAGGTTGATGGAGAGGGCACGGAGTGAGGGAGTGGACCACTGTGGTACATAGAGAAGGGGCACTGACCTCCTGGAGACCCCAGAATACTTCCCCAGGAACTTATAAATGGCACTGGCCTCAGCACTGTACATACATACATATATATGTATATACATTTGTGAATGTGTGTGTGTATATACACGCATATGTATATACGTGTGTGTATATGTGTGTGTGTGTGTGTGTGTGTGTGTATATATATATATATTTTTTTTTTAAGAGAGAAGGTCTCAGTCTGTCACCCAGGCTGGAGGGCAGTAGAGCAATCACAGCTCACCGCAGCCTTGAATTCCTGTTCTCAAGTGATTCTCTCACCTCAGCCTCCCAAGTAGCTGGGACTGCAGGTGCATGCCATCATAGCTGGCTGATAGATTTTGTTTTATTTTTGTAGAAATGGGGTCTCCCTATATTGCCTAGGCTGGTCTCAAACTCCTGGCTTCCAGTGGTCCTCCCACCTTGCCTTCCCAAAGTGCTGGGATTACAGGCATGAGCCACCATGCTTGGCCATCACTTAATGTTTTTAAGGCAGTTCTCTCTGAGGCCCTAGAAGACACAGGAAGTCTACCTGTTATTTAAGGCTTCCAGCAGAGGGGACCAATATTGGACCTGCACACCTGTTGGAATCAAGCCAAGAAAGCATCTTCCTGAGACCAGCAAGACTGAGATGATTGTCTAGGCTGCCCCAAGGCTGACCTTTCCTGGCTGGCATCTCAGCGTTTTTTCCTGTGCTCTCTGACTATATCCTTGGCTTCCCCAAGCAGGGGATGTGCTGAAAGCAGATGCATTTTGTGGCATCAGATGAGTGAGTGGTGTCTCGCTGACAAACAGAAAAAATGACTGTTCTCATTTAGGATTTCTGAAGTCAGATCTTTGATAAGGCTTCCTGATTGTTGGGATTCAGAGAATAGATTGGGTTTCTGAGAGATACGGCTTGAAGTAACAGTAGGCGGTGTGTCTAGCATAAAATATTTACTCAGTAATGATAGCGGAAACTAACCATTTCTGCAGAATCTTTTGTGCCAGGAAGAGTTTCAAACACATAACTCACTTTGAACATTAACTCACCTACCACATGGCAGCTCCATGAGCTAGCTACCATTAATTCCCCCCATTTTTACAGGTGAGTAAATGGAAGAACGGAGTGTGTCAGTAACTTGTTGATATGGGCTGGCTCTGCATCTCCACCCAAATCTCATCTCGAATTGTAATCCCCACGTGTTGAGGGAGGGACCTGGTGGGGGGTGATTAGATTATGGGGGTGGTTTCCCGATGCTGTTCTCATGATAGTGAGTGAGTTCTCATGAGATCAGATGGTTTTGTAAGTGGCAACATCCTCTCTCTCTCTCCTGATGCCTTTGTGAAGAAGGTGCCTGCTTCCCCTTCTGCCACGATTGTAAGTTTCCTGAGGCCTCCCCAGCCATGCCAAACTGTGAGTCAATTATACCTCCTGTTTATACATTACCCAGTCTCTGGTAGTACTTTATAGCCATGTGAAAATGGACAAATACACTTTCCTCAGTTGGGATGCGCACTCAAGCATCTGGCTCCTGAATTGGCAGTCCTTCCCGAAATGCTCCTCTGCCTGCCATCCTCTGTCCTTATGGTTGCCATAGCTGCTAACCTGTCACTCATATCTACCAAATTGTTTGGATTTCTTTGTTTTGTTAGAATCCCTAACTGAGATCCTTTAGATGTGCCTAGGTAGCAAAGCTGTTGTAGAAACAGTTTTGGGGGCTAGCGTTGTGTAGTGTTCTTCTATCTGGTGGGCGCAGGAGCCACATTCAGCTGGGCTTGAGCTCAAGCTTATGGAGGAGAGAAGACAGATTATGCATCCATATGCTGGCCGTTTGCTTCTTTATTCATTTATTTACTACTTTTCAAGTAGTAAATGTTTTTTCCAGGATTTGTTGAATACTTCCTATGTGGTTGGCTCACATGCCTATTGACTTAGCCACTAAAAAATATTTGATCACTCAGGGAGAGAACACAGTGGAGAGGTGGGCATTCCTCAGAAGGGGAAATAGAGCCCCTAACAGCTCCCCATTTGGGACCCTGGTCTCCTGATCTGAGACACACAGCCATTAATTTGCCCAAAGCTGAGACTGCTGTACATGGTCGTTGGCATAATCCCTCTGATCGAAGCCCTCACCTAAGTCGTGATGATTCTCAAGCCTCTGAAAGCCTTGACTTGTACTCCAGGCTGGAAAGTTTGAGGACAAATAGCACATCTCCTTACTGTGGGGCGAGGACACCCCAGGCTCCTGCTACACATCCATTTGGGAGACCACTGTGCAGCTCCACTTTGTGTGATCACACGTGCTAGTAGAGCTGGCTGCCCAAACACAGCAAAACAAGCAATTACCAGGAATTGCTCATCATGGGATGATGCAGGAGACCCAGGCCAGGCTGCCTAGGTTGGTCCCAGCTCTGCCCCCTACTGGCTTGACTTTCAACAGGATACTTCATCCCCATCGGACTGTGACATGAGCGAGAAACAAATGTGTGGTTGTCACCCTGATATTCTGGGGTTGTTGCAGAAATGAGTGGGTATTCATAGGATTCGTATGGTAAAGGCGGCATGTTGCAGGCTTGAGAAATGCTGTGTGGAGGTGTGTTAAGGGTGGGGCAAGTGCTTATGACTCTGGAGTCTTGAGAAGGATCTTGGGGGTGTTTTCTAACTGGGGTTCTTGCTGTGGCCCGATTCTGACTGACAGTGCAACATTTCTTGCTTATCTCTCATGGGTAGAGGGTTTTTTCCCTTTCTATCCTCCCTAGCAACAATAGGTCCTTACCTGAGCCCAGGTGGCATCAGGGTTTGCTGTCCCTCCACTCCCCCTTAAAGCTTTTGAAAGGGGGATCTGCTGTGCCGGACCTCTGTTGACTCCAGTAGGGCTGGCAAAGTGTCTGAGAGGCCAAAGAAGAAACCCAGAGCCAGCAGATGAGACACAGGGTTTATTGGAGACTTACACACAGGGCGGTCCAGCAGCAGTGGGCTGGACAGGGAAAACTACTACTGTTTGTAAAATGCATGCAGTTTACATAGCAATCTCCACTTAGCACCCTTCCCTTAGCACCCTCCACCTGGCAACTTCCATTTAATCTAAAACAAAGGGCCTCGATCCCCTGTATGGTCTGTGTTCCAAGGAATGGGCCAGGAGTTCAGATGTCCTTCATGGACAAGGAGTGAACATCCAGGTTGGCCACTCCAGGATTCCTTAACCTGGGACTCCAAACACACATTCTTCTTAGACCATAGGGTCATTCCCAGGATATGCTTAAGTTATGGCTAGGTGCATCTGCCATATAGGATTCAAGTAGGATTGTGGGGAGTGTGGAGCGTGGGCTTGAAGCCTGGCTCCCAGAGGCACTACGGTAGTCTCCCTATAGTCCACATATCTGAAGGTGAGGGCAGCTCTCTCTGGCTCTCTGCCTTGTCCTTCTTGTGAGCTCCGTGGAGGTTGGCTGGAGAGTCTGCTAGTCAGGCCAAACTCCCCTTGAGTCTGGGGCTTCCAGGGAATCTCAAGGGTTGCCATGTGCACATTTGCTGCTCTTTAAATTGTAGTTGAGTCTTACCCACTGGCTTAGTGGCTGCCTCTTCCTCTTAAACTGGGCTTCCTATTCTGACTTTCTGCCTGGACTTCCTATTCTGACTCCCTGTCTAGACTTCCTATTCTGACTTTTCTGCCTGGACTTCCTATTCTGACTCCCTGCTTGGACTTCCTATTCTGACTTCCTGCCTGGGCTTCCTATTCTGACTTCCTGTCTAGGCTTCTTATTCTGACTCCCTGCTTGGATTTCCTATTCTGACTTCCTGCCTTGACTTCTTATTCTGACTTCCTGTCTAGACTTCTTATTCTGACTCCCTGCTTGGACTTCCTATTCTGACTTCTTGCCTTGACTTCCTATTCTGACTTCCTGTCTGAACCTATTCTCACTTCCTTCCCGGACTTCCCATCCTAACTTCCTGTCCTGACTCTCCTTGAAGCAGCCTCTCTTTCCTCAGTTTTCAAGATACTTGGATGCCAGCCAACCTCAGCTCTCAGATTCAAGAAAATTCTGATTTTGTAGATCATTTGGTGTTTTCCCTCTTTTTTTTTTTTTTTTTTTAGGGATAGAGACTTCCCTTCCTGTTTTAGCTGTACTACACTAATGTAGAACCCTGAAAATTAAATTTTATTGTGGAATTTTCTAATTTTAAAAGTTGACACTAACTGGGCAGTCTGCATAAAGCATGTCCATTGGTCAAATCTGACTTATGGGCGGCCAGCAATCTCTCTGCTTGTGACTGTTGAGTTTGTATCTCTCTGGGCAGACTGGGAGTTTATTTTATTTCCCCAGGTGTCTACCATGCCTGGCACAGAGCTGGGAGACAGTAAGTGCCTTAATTAAATTATCACCCCTGGGCAAATCCTGGTTCAGCAAAACCACCCAAGAGAACTCTTTTATTTAAGAAAAAGGGGGAAGGAGGTTAAAGAAATGGTAAGAAGAAGTTGCCTGTTGTTTTATGATAGGAGAAGGGCAATTGGGGTGATCAAGAACCTGGGTGAATGACCAAGAAGAGAAATAAACTCACCAAAGCTAACAAGGGTTGGAAAAAGCACAGTGGAACTGGGTTTAGAGATGCAAAAAGTAGCACTGATGAGTGCTTGAGATCACTGCACTGGAGGGAGACCCAGGGAGTGGTCTGAAGTCTAATTAACAACAGAAGATGGGATTGATGAAGACGATACAGTTGTGAGCCACATGGCGAGAAGGACAGAGAGAGACAGAATATGGAGAGCAAAGAGCTGGAGAAAGACAGGTTCTGAGTTTGATCTGGATATGCTTTAGTGTCCCACTGACTCCATGGACACTGTTGATTGGTGGCCAAGCTGAGCTAAGTAAAATTTGCTGAGAAGGAGAAATGTGGATCTGATGTGCAGAGACCTAGAGAGGCCCCCAGCCTGCACTCCCTTCCCCCCAGCCCCAGCCCTGAGTGAGAGCCCTGCCTGCCCAGCTCTATGCCATCTTGTCCTGCAGCTCCTCATCCCCAGCCACTAAGAACCAATAAGGTCAGTTTTATTCTGTGGAGAGCCATCAGGAGGAATTTACAGCCCTTTTGCAGAGAAGTAAAATACTGCCCTCTGCTTGGGTTTCTCATCCTGCTGGGCTCCTCCTTTTCATTTCCCAGAGATGAGATATTGAGTTATGAAGAAGGAGTAGAGGGTGGTGGGGGGCAGGAATGGAGAGAAACGGTGACCTCCAAAGAGACTAAGAGATGGAGATGGAATTGATGAAGACTACATAGTTGGGAGCGACATGGAGAGAAAGAAAGAGAGAGACAGAATCCAGAGAGCAAAGAGCTAGAGAAAGACAGACAATCCAGAACCAGAGACAAAGATGAAGACAAGACAGGGAGAGAGCCAGTGGCAGAGAGGCAGAAGAATGATGGGGTGGGGGAAGACAAAGGGGCAGAGAGGAAAAAAGAGAGAGAGAGACCGAGAGAGAGAGAAAGAGAGAGAGAGAGAGAGAGAGGAGGGAGAGAGGGAGGAGGGGGGAGAGGATAGAGAGAGGGGAGAGAGGGAGGAAGAAAGGGAGGGGGAAGAGATAGAGACGGAGAGGGAGAGGAGGGAGATAGGGAGATGGTGGAAAGACAGAGAAGGAGAGAGGAAGGGGGAAGAGAGACAGAAGGGTGAGGGGGGCATAAAGAGAGGAAATGGGAGAAAAAGGAAGAAAGAGAAGGTTGAGAGAGGGAGAAGGGCGGGGAGAGGGAGCAAGGAGAGGGAGAAAGGAGAGAAGAAGAGAGGGGAGGAGAGGAGAAGAGAGGAGAGGAGAAAGTGCAAGCACATTTTCTAGGGCCCAAGACAAAACTAGAGAGAAAGTAACTGTGAAGTGAAGAGAGGCAGAGAGAGATGCAAACACAACAGACAAGGAAGCGACATGAAAATAAAAGAATGATCCAGAGATAAGCAGAATGTGGTTCACAGCCCAGAGGGGCAACAGAAGAAAGATAGAGATGGAAACAGTGAGACCAGGGATTTTGGGAGAATGCCCACAGGAAACAGGACAGAATTCAGAGTCTATATTTACTGAGAGCCTCCTATGCCAAGGCAGTTTACATGCATATTTGCTGGTTACAAATATTTATTTTCTTGTTGGATCCTTGTGACAATCTTAAGGGCTTATCATTATCCTTACTTGAAAGATGGGGAAATGGAGGTGTTGCGTGGCCATGAAGTCACTGGGCTGGGATTCACCTGGACCTACCTGGCTCAGAGCCTGTGATCCTTCCACACAGGAGAGACAGAGGGCAGGAAACACTGACTACACAGATGAAGCCAGGCCCTGCCGGAGGGACCTGGGACTTTCGGCCCCTCCTGGACCCTTCTGACTCTGTGGTTGTGAGTCAGGGATGAAAGAGAGAGAGAGAGACTGAGGATGGCTCTGGTAGGGCTTGGGGGATCACACTTCTTGGGGGAGAGAAGGATTGGAAATATATATATATATACACACACACACACACACACACACACACTTTTTTTAAAAAAAAATTAGGGCAAGAGGATGGTGATGACACCTTCAAAGACTTCCGAAGGACTGTCAGAATAAAAAGTCTCCAAACTTCTCATTTTGTTTTGTTTGGTTTGGTTTGGTTTTTCTATTTCTGCTAAACAAATTAATGTTTTTTTCTATTGCTCCAAACGCCTCATTTTGGAAGTTAAGTCCTGCCTGCTTCTCGAGCTCGACTCTCACCCTAGCAGGAGACCAACTGCTGTTCACATGGGATCCTTCTTTCTCTGCTTGGGTCTCCAGCTTCTTCCCTGGTGTCACATTGTGCTTGCTGATGGCACAAAGCTCTGTCTCTCCCGGAGTTTCCTTCTGCCCCTTACAGAGGCTGTGACCACAGGGCCATGGGGGGACCGCAGTCAGGCAGAAGCCACAGTTTGAACAGACACATGGAGGGGGGACTCCAGGGCTCCTGCCTTCAGCCTGTGCTCCCATCCCCCAAACACACCTGGTTCCCTGGAGTTTCCTCACCCCAAGAGGCCACTGAGGTGGTGGCAGAAAGGGGCCTCTGCTGAGGTCTCAAGGGGAAGTGAGTCCCTCCGGTGTGTTGTTGTTTGAGTGACCTCGGAAGTCCAGGGTCTCCACAAGGGTGTTCTTCGACCAAAGTTCAGACGAGAAATCTTTACAGTGCTGTATCAAACACACGAAAAGGAAACGCCTGTTTCTTCTGAGACCTGATTTGTCAGGGTGCCCTGGAGGTCCTCAGGATAACCTTGGTTAATTGATTCATTCTTTACCCAGTCAGGGAGGTGGCCTTCTGTGATAGTAAGATGGATTGATGTATCTGTCTATCATCCATCTATCATCTTACTATCATCTATCTATCTATCTATCTATCTATCTATCTATCTATCTATCCTCTATCTATCCTCTACCAATCATTTGTCTACCTATTATCTAACTATCTACATATTATCTATCTATCTATCTACCAACCAATTATGAATCTACCTATTATCTACCTATTATCTATCATCTATCTATCTATCTATCTATCTATCTATCTATCTATCTATCTATCTATCATCCTATCTATCATCTATCTATCCTCTATCTACCAATCGTTTGTCTACCTATTATCGAACTATCTACATATTATCTATCTATCTATCTATCTATCTATCTATCTATCTACCAATCACGTATCTACCTATTATCTATCTACCTATTATCTATCATCTATCTATCTATCTATCTCTCTATCTTCTGTTTATCATCTGTCTACTACCAATCACCTATTATCTACCTACCTATCATCTATCTATCAATAATCTATCTTATCCTATCAATCTATTATCTATCTATCATCTATCCTATCCTATCTATTATCTGTCATCTATTGATCTACCTACCAACAAATCATCTATCTACCTATTATCTATCTATCATCTTTTTATTATCTATCAATCATCTATCTATATCTACTTATCATCTATCTATTCATCTATTACCTATGTATCTTCTATCTATCTATCTTATTCTATCTATCTATTATCTCTTTCTCTCTCTCTCTCCATCTATCTATTGGTTTTCCTCCATAGTTCCTAGCTCATAACTCCCATAACCCTTGTTACAGTCTTTTGCTATAATGTGGGGGAGATTTAGGCCTCAGGCAATAGAATCTCTCTGACTTTCCCCTGCGCTCCTTTCACCTGCCCAAGGCTGGACTCTAATCTGATTGTGGGTTATAAAACCCTCATTCCAATGATAGTCCTATTCCATACTTTGGAAGGAATGCTGCACGGAGAAGCCAGGGAGAATCTGAACAGACAGGCCTTGCTGGGTTAGATCATGCCCCTTCTGTCCAATCACATTTCAACACAGTTGTCCATGCTTCAATCATGGACAACCAATGAAGTCTCTATACCAGGCCCAAAAGGCAGTGTTGGGGGAGTTTCTGGAGAGCTGACCACATGGAGGCCGACAGGAAGGTGAAGAAGAACTCACCTGTGTGCCTGGACGGTGGCGCCCCCCAACTCTGTGGAGCCAGAAACTCCTGTGCTTGGGACCCTTCCAGGCCTCGCCTATGTGCTTTTTATTTGGTTGCTTTATTTGCATCCTTTTAAAAGATCCTTTTTAGTAAACCAGCAAATATAATTGTTTCCCTGAGTTCTGTGAGCCTCTCTAGCAAATGAATTAAACCCAACGAGAGGGTCATGGAAGTCCCGACTTGAAACCAGTTGGTTGGAAGCTCTGGAGGCCTGGACTTGAGACTGGGGCGCAGGAGGGAGCAGGCTTTGGGAGTGAGCCTTCAATCCATGGGACCTGATGCTGCTGATGCTGTCTCCGGGTGGATAACTTTGGAACTGAATTGGAGGTCACCCAGCTGGTGTCACCTGCTTGGTGGATGGGGAACCCCCCCACGTCTTTGCTCACAGTATTCTTCTTCTGTGTTGACGACTGTTGTGGTGGTGTGACAGCAGAGGAGAAACACAGTTTGAGAGAGTTCTTCCTAAAACACTTTTCATCTGCAGGTTTCTGGGCTCTCTTCTGGAGATACTCTGAGGTCCCAGGATTGGTACTGGCTGGCGGCATATTTTTTCAGAGCAACTAACTGCTGATAAGCAGGACGGCAAGGTATTGGGGAATTAGACCAAAAATCAAATCTGAGGGGTAAGGTGATGCCACAAACTGAACACTGTTTCCTGAGGATGGAATCTGGGTGGGTACCAACAAAAAATGGTTACAGAGTCACTCACCAAGAGCCAGGGTAGGAAGAGTGGCATGGAGTATGAACTGAGCCCTGGCAAGTAGTTTTGGATGGCAGCTGTGCACAGGGGCATCTCTGTGCTGTGAGACAAGCCTGCTAAACTGAGGGTGTGGTGTTCTGCTCCCATCGGCTCAATTTATGTTCTGGGATAATTCCTGGGTAGGACACTTCCTTCATCCTTGGGATGATAGCTTGGACTAGGTATTTGATCTTTTGCCTCTGGGGCAGCATTAAGAAGCAGAGTTTATCTAGTTTTCCTCTGACTCCCACCTCCTCTGAGGCACTGTCCAGACTGTCCAGGGAGCTGACCTGGATGTAAGAGAGGGGTGGTCACATTTGGGTTAGAATGATGACCTGGGGATAGTTCAGAGGTTGGGCTCTCCTTGTTGGGCATTTCCAGCTCTTTGGGAACCTTCTCTTGGCCTCAGTCCTAAGCCTTGAGGGTGCAGGTTCCTGGGTTAGGGGAATCACCTGACATCTGTCCTGAAAGGGGTTCACCCCAAGGGATAAACATAAGAAGAAATGAAGTTATGCCCCCAAGTTAGAAGGATCCATCCTTGAACCAATGCTGATGTTCATGAAAATGCATCACACGTCCCAAACTCAGACTTTATCCAGGGAAGCATTGTGCTCAGCTAAAACAATAACCTCTCTGCCTGCTTTGCATGTAAGGGCACCAACATGGCCCAATTCTGACCAACAGGTTCCAAGTGGAAGTCCCTGGAGAGCGTCTTCCTTCTCCACGCAATAGGCAAAGTCTTCCTAGGATAAAATCATTGGCCTGAGTACTGTGAGCATCCTGCATCAAAGCATATTTATGCACCAGAGGATATTTATTTGTCTGGGAGTGGAGAGGTTGAGAAAACCCAGCCATTCCCACAGGGAGAAGCCCAGACTGCAGCAGGGCTCCCACTGCTCATGGGACTCACAGTAGCCATTGGCTTTGCTTTTCTTTTGTGAAAATATGGTGGTAATCCCTCTGCCTTGGCTGGAAGCAGAATGGGCTCAGGTATTAGACCCCAAAGGAAGGAAGACCTAGGAGACCTTCAGGTTAAAAAGGAGATCAGGACTCTGCAATTTGAGGTTAGGAGTACCAGGCCCAGTGTTTCTGCTTCCCTTCTGGGGCTCCCATCCAGAGTCAGCCAGGGTTGTGACCACCCCGAAGGCTGCTCTGACACGAGTGCTTCTAACTTGGAAGCTCTTTGTCTCTCCTTTTGGTGGGTCAGACAGAAGACGGCTCGCCCATGTGGGAATCCTGCATCAGGGGTCCAGCTCACTAGGGCCATAGAGAAAGAGAAGATCTCCAAAAATTGTCTACTCTTCTCACTTCGGTAAGAGAGGTAAATGTTTGAGAGCAGAGACTAATTGCAGTAACAAACACTTTCCCATGTCAGTGGCTTTAACACAACAAAAAGATACCTTGCTCACATCAGCATCCAATGGGGGCTGGCACAAGGGCTCTGCTCCATGCAATGTTTCAAGGACCCAAGCTCATCCTACTTAGTAGCTCTATATTCCTCTAGGTCCTCAGCTTAGATGGGCAAAGGAAGTGGGAGTGCCATGTTGGAGGCTTGGGATCAGGCTGGGAAGGGGCACAGGGCAGTGTGCTCACATTATTCAGGTCAAGGGTTTTACCTATTCAATGGGAAGGATTTGCCTATTTAATGGGGAAGAAAGATGCTCTTCTGGGACTTCCACTTGAAGCCTGCTGGTCGGAATTGGGTCATATAAGTAAAGGAGACAGAGAGATTATTGTTTTAGTTAAGCACATTGCTGCCCTGGATGAAAATCTGGGTTTGGGATATTAGTGTGTGTGTGCGTGTGTGTGTGTGCATGCGTGTGTATGATGACATGAGATATGACACTACTATGCTTGCTACGGCAGTCCCAGGCAACAGCAGTTTGGTAGTTAAGGACGTTGGGTTTTGAGCCAGACACTCTTGGCTTTCAGTCTTGCCTGTGCACCAACCAGTTCCCTATACACTTCTTGATTTGGGGGATCAATGGAAGTGAGGCTCCAGGCTGTGGTTGGGTGGTGAGTGGGTGGCCTGGGTGGTCTTGTCCAACTTGCATTTCAGAAGTCTGAGCAGTGGTTCCCTTTGTCCCGAGGCAGTTCTTTACCCTCACCCATTGCCAACATCTCTGCCTGTGGTATTTGTGTAGCATTTGGACAAAATCCCTGGGAGGACTCAGTGCAAGATTGGCCAGAGTGTGCTGCCCTGCAAACTTAAATATCTACAGGGCCCAGGCCGCTCTTTAAATGGACGAAGTGGTACAGTGGATGGCTGTGAGAGACTTGAGATGCCAGTCTACTTAGGTCCTGCGGAGGGTGGCTGTTCAGAAAAACTAGTATTTCTAGGCTTTCAGAAATGTCAAGAGAAGCTGCATGTGCAAACTTTATGTATACTCTTCTATTTTTAATGCCAATCACCTAAATCACTCTCAATACCGTGGCCCAAACCAAACACATCTGCAGAAGGGCTATTTCCCAAGGACTGGGACTCATTCTTAGGGTCAAGCTAGAAGATCCAGTGCCTGCTTCAGGACTGGCCCCTTCTCTGCACAGAGGAGCATTCTGCTTGCCACCAATGACACCCTTCTGAGTGTGCGGGAAAACACAGCTGAATGTTAAATAAACACCGGCTAATTGCCCTGAGAATATTTATTGAGGTTCCCCCACGTTGTAATAAGAAATTATTGAAACATATATCACCTACCGAGCTGTTAATCATTGGTAAATATATTTTAAATACAGCAGTCCATTAGTATTTTAATTTAGTCTGTCTCCTGGAGAATATGCGTTGGATCAGACAAATGTCCCGAGCTTCAGAGCCAAGGGAAAAATTTTCTCACCTAGTTAATCTTTATGTTCTTCTCTCAGGGAGGAAATTCTGGCTGCACCAGCAAGAGAAATATTCCCCCAGGGCCAGTATCGATGGTGAGTGTCCTTGAGGAGCTGCTGGGTGAGGCAGGGAGGCGGCAACTTCAGAGAGGACTCAGGAGTGGGTGGGGACCCCAGGGCAGGGCTGGGAGTTAGGGTTGCTGTCAGGTTGGTCACTTCCTTGCCAGTTTACCTAAACGCACAGTTTTACAGCTAAAGAAAATACAATAATATTTTCCTTCATCCACACTGGACGAGTCACAAAAGACTCGTCCAATGTGGATGTTCTATACGGAATTGATTACCTCGCTTCCCTACAGCCTTCCTCCCTGTGCGGGGGGCTTCTTCAGACTTCACATTTCATCTATGCCTTTATCTCAGGGGAGGCCAGTTAGAAAGGGGCAGACACAGAGACGATGAGCGGAGACATGTCTGACCAGCCCCTGCCTTGGTGATCACCGTAGGAGCTTGTGGGACCCTCTCCCTGTGAGCGACTTGCTTGTTCCACAGTCACCTATAGAGTACCTACTCTGTACCAGGGACTGTTCCAGGTACTGGAGAGGTGAGCGAGCCAGGAAGAGCAGGTGCTGCCCTGTGGAACTCACCATCTAGGGATGGGAGGCAGTCAGTACATGGCAGCAGTCATTAATTAGTTAAGCAAGCACATTTCAGAGTGATTGCTGGGAACAGAGAGCAGGGTGATGAGGCAGGGATGACTGTCAGAGTTGGGAGCAAGGAAAATCCTGCTTTTGACTCAGAATTTATATTTTGATCTGATAGATGATGGACTGGGAGAAATCAATAATATCTTTGAAGTTTCAAAAACGGAGTGGATAGTGGGCCATTCCCTGCCTTCAGGGATTCTGGAAAAAGTGGAGAAAGCGGGGAGGCTGGGATGACATAGTTTGGAACGTGCTGAGTCAGAGGTGTATGCTGTACCTCTAGTTGCTCAGAAAAAAGGCCTGTGCTGAAATGTATTTTTTCCACATCTGTAGCACAGCCTTTTGGTGCACGGAGCCATTCACATCCCCTTGGACATCTGATTTCATCACACGAAGGTGGACAGTTCCACACCTGTGGCCAGTGTTCTGCATCAAGCACGTGTTGCTGTGTCTCCTGCCTCAGTTGGAGGGCCCTCAGCACAGCGCGGGTGCAACCAGGAAGCGAAGTTAACATCCCTGGGGAAACCCTCAACCACAGGCGGACGCGAGGTGGTGGGTAAATGCCCCAGCCTTCCCACTCTCTAGTGGGACAGTTCCAAGGAGCATTCTGTGTGGTTCCTCCAAGAGTCTATTGAGCCTCAGTTGCCCATTGATCTGCTCATCCGTGTGCGTGCAACTTGGTTTCTTCCTTGCTCTCCCCAGGCCTACCCTTCTGCTTTCTCAAATAAACCTCTCGAACTCCCTGTACTTGCATCTCTGTCTCAGGAGCTGTTTTGGGGGATACCGGAATTAAGACAGACAGACACCAGCTCCATCAGGGAACACGCATGAGAATGTTCATCATGGTGCTGATCAGGGCAGTGGCAGATTGCCCAGGAAGAATTAGAGGCACGAGAGCAGAGGATGACTGAGACCAGGACCTCAGAGCACACGAATGCTTAAAGGGCAGGCAGAGGAAGAAGAGCACATTCTTTTAAAAGTACACAAACAGCAAACACGAACAACCAAATATGTAGACAAAGTCCCCCTCAGCCTTCTCATCTTCTTTCTATTCTCCTGTCCTCTATGAGCTGTGAGGTCATAAGTAGTTTTCAGAGGAGCTTTCACATCCCTGGCATAGCCCTATCTGAGATAAGATTTGCAATCTGCTAAGATTGCTTGAAGCATGGTGTATGTGGCATGAAATCCACTGCAATACCTCCCTGATCAGAAAGTATTGCTGACTGATACCCAGTCAAAGTCACCTCTTCTTCCTGTCACTTTCAATCTTTTTAAAGTATAGAATTTTATCTTATTTTTAATTGATACATAATAATTGCACATATCCATCAGATATACGCTACATTTTGATACATGTATATGATATGTGGTGATCAAGTCAGGGTATTTGGGATATCAGTCACTTCAAACCTATCATTTCTTTCTGTTGGAAACATTCAAATCCTCTCTTCTAGCTGTTGTCAGTTTCTATCTTAATCAGCTCTCTGTACAATAATGCTGCATAGCAAACAGTCCTGAAACTCTGGCATCTGCAAATAAGCATTTATTTTTTGCTCATACATCTGCAGATTGGTGACAGCACCTCTAGTTCACATGTTTTGGGCTTTGGCTGGAAGGGCAATGGCTAAGTGAGCCACATTCTTCTCGAGAAAGAGGTTAGACGGCGGTCCCCAGGGGTAAGCAGAAATGTGCAATGTGTCTTAAAGCTTTGGCTCTGAATTCACAAACTGTCACTTCCACTCACATCTCATTGGATAAAACAAGACCTGTGTCCAAGCCCCTGATATCAGGGTGCAAGGAAGCATACGCTCCTCATGAGAAATGTGCAGGTATGTGTGTAAATGAATACTTGCTAAACATTAATCTCATATCGGGCCCCATAGCACATGATCTATGCTTTCCTTGTGGAATTTACAACTTTCTACCCTCCATTACGTGCATGTCAATTACACGCACGCTTTATCTCCCAACCACACTGAATTTCTTCAGGGCAGAATCCATGTACAACCATTCTCAGTACCTCCCCACCAATTAACTTAGAAAAGGGATATTGCACATAATAATATGTGGTCAGACTTGGGGGCGTATTTTGAAGGTAGGGCAAGCAGAAATTGCTGACACATTGGAGACGTACTATGTAAGCGAAGGAGGGAGATGATGATGTTTTTGACCTGGGCAATTGAGAAAATTAAGTTGCCCTGTATAGGTATGGGGGATATTGTGGGAGGAACTGATGCTCAGAAAATGGAAAGTCATTAATATCTATTTCATTGCTTTCAGAAGTGTGGGATGCTCAATATTTATGGGTGGCAGAGGAAATGTTTAGGTGATACACAGATCCAAGAACAGTTAACATTGAATCCGAGAGTTAGAAAGCTATTTATCTTTCAATTCTTTATCGACTCTTTTGATTAGTTAAGAACAGTCTCAGTTTGGTGTTAGGACATCTTTAAACACTGGCTGATTTCCTCTTTTAGAGAAGAGAGATCACACTGCAGGCTTAGAGAATTGGGCTGGCAGCAGTATCTAGCTAGATTTAATAACAGCATTTTCATTTCATTGTATTTCTTTTTCTGGATAACTTCTCTTTATGACTGTTGATGCTGGTTCATTTACAGCCAAGATACATATTTCCTTTAAAAATGGATTTACTTATGTTAAAAAGGGAATCAATTTACAAAGAACTGTTTAAGTAAATTTATCCGTCCATTTATTTAGAAAATATTTATTGAGTGTCAACTATGTACAGGATATTGTTTTAGGTGCTGGGAATACAGCAGCGGACAAAAATAGAGTGAAGCTCAGCTTTCATGAAGCCTGCAGGCTGGTGGGGAAGGTGGACGACAGTACCACAGTTGAAATAAATGGGTAGAGTAGCAAGTGATTTTTTTCTTTTTTTGAGACAGAGTCTTGCTCTGTGGCCCAGGCTGACATGATCACAGCTCGCTGAAGCCTCAACCTCTTGGTTAAAGCTATTCTCCCGCCCCAGCCTCCCAAGTAGCTGGGATTAGGGGCACACCCCACCACGTCTGGCTCAATTTGTTTGTAGAGACAAGGTCTCCCTATGTTGACCAGGCTGGCCTCAAACTCCTGAGCTCAAGTGATCATCCCGCCTCAGCCTCCCAAAGTGCTGGGATGACAGGCACGAGCCATTGCACCTGGCCCACAAATATTTTAGATGATGAAAAGTCCTACAGAATAAATAAAACAGAAAAGGGGAATCAGCAGTGGGGGACAGGAGTTGCAATTTAAGTAGAGTGGCCAGGGAAATGCCTGGTGGGGAAGACAACATTTGGGAAAAGACCTCAGGGAACTAGCCATACTGGTCTATGAGAAAGAACGTTCCTTGGCAGAGGGAACAGCAAGGATGAAAGCTCTGTGACTAGAACATGCCTGGCACAGACAAAGAAGGGCAGGGAGCCCAGTGTGTGTGGAATAGAGGGAGCAAGGGAGAGAGTAGTAGATGATGGTATCCAAGAGGTAAGTAGGTGGCAAGATCAGGTAGAGCCCCGTGCAACACTGTTACAAATGTGGCTGCCACCCAGGTGAGGTGGGAAGTCACTGGGGGATCTTGAGCAGGGGAGTTAATGGCATAATCGGTCTTACAGTTTAAAAGCATCACTGTGGTTGTGTTGAGAACAGACTCAAGGAAGCAGGGGCAGTATCAGGAATTCCTGAGGGGAAGGCAGTTGCAGAAGTCCAGGTGAGAGATGCTGATGGTGTAGGTCTAGGGGACAGCAGATGTGGTCCAGTTCTGAATATATCTTGAAAGTAGAGCAAGCAGAATTGGCTATAGATTGGGTCTGTGCTATGCAAGAGAGGGAGGGAGATGATGCTGCTGTTTTTTTTTTTTTTTTTTTCCCCACTTCATGTTTATTTATGATCAAGTACAACGCCAAATAACATTCAGAAATTAGCCATTCTGGGCCAGGCGCAGTGGCTCACACCTGCACATTGGGAGACCAAGGCGGGTGGATCAGAAGTCAAGAGATGGAGACCATCCTGGCTAATGTGGTGAAATCCCGTCTCTACGAAAAAAAAAAAAATAATAATAATAAAAAAAATTAGCCTGGCGTGGTGGTAGGTGCCTATAGTCCCAGCTACTTGGGAGGCTGAGGCAGGAGAATGGCGTGAACCCAGGAGGCAGAGCTTGCTGTAAGCCGAGATTGTGCCACTGCACTCCAGCCTGGGCAACAGAGCTAGACTCTGCCTCAAAAAAAAAAAAAAAAAAGGAAGATAGGGAAGGAAGGAAGGGAGGGAGGAAGGGAGGGAGGGAGGGAGGGAGGGAGGAAGGAAGGAAGGAAGGAAGGAAGGAAGGAAGGAAGGAAGGAAGGAAAAGAAATTAGCCATTCTGTTTTCAGCTCCCTACCAAAGGTAAGGGTCTAGGGTGAGGAACAAGCCCTGGACCTCAGAACCAGCAGGACTCAGAGTTTACCTATGTCCAAGAAATCCTGAGCCAGAAAGTTTATTTACTCATTTTAAAACTATTTTAGGTTCAGGGGTACACGTGCAAGTTTGTTACATGGGTAAATTGCGTGTCATGGGGGTCTGGTGTACAAATTACTTAGTTACCCAAGTAATAAGCATAGTACCCTATAGGTAGTTTTTCAACCCTCTTCCTTCTCCCACCATCCACCCTCAAGTAGGCCCCAGTGTCTGTTTTTTTTTTTTTGGAGACAGTGTCTTGCTGTGTTGTCCAGGCTGGAATGCAGTGGCATGATCTTGGCTCACCGCAACCTCCAACTCCTAGGTTCAAGCGATTATCCTGCCTCAGCCTCCTGAGTAGCTGGGATTACAGGCATGCACCACCACACCTGGCTAATTTTTGTATTTTTAGAAGAAGAAGGGTTTTGCCATGTTAGTCAGGTTGGTCTTGAACCCCTGATCTCAGGTGATCCACCCATCTCAGCCTCCCAAAGTGTTAGGATTACAGGCATGAGTCACCGTGCCTGGCCTGTTGCCTTCTCTGTGTTCATGTGTTCTCAATGTTTAGCTCCCACTTATAAGTGAGAACATGCAGTATTTTGTTTTCTGTTCCTGAGTTAGTTTGCTTAGAATAATGGCTTCCAGCTCCATCCATGTTGCTGCAAAGGATGTAATCTTGTTCTTTTTTATGGCTGCATAGTATTCCATGGTGTATATGTACCACATTTTCTTTATCCAGTGTATGGTTGATGGGCATTTAGGTTTATTCCATGCCTTTGCTATTGTGAATAGTGCAGTGATGAACATATGTGTGCATATGTCTGTATGGTAGAACATTTTATATTCCTTTGGGTATATACCCAGTAACAGGATTACTAGGGTGAATGGTAGCCCTGTTTTAAGTTCTTTGGGAAAACATCACACTGCTTCTCACAATAGCTGAACAAATTTATGCTGCCACCAGGAGTGTGTAAGCATTCCCTTTTCTCTGCAACCTTGCCAGCATCTGTCTTTTTTTTTTTTTTTTTTTGGAGAGTTTCACTCTTGTTGCCCAAGCTGGAGTGCAATGGCACGATCTCGGCTCACTGTAACCTCCGCCTCCCAGGTTCAAGTAATTTTCCTGCCTCAGCCTCCCAAGTAGCTGGCTTTATAGGCACTAAGTTTTTGTAATTTTAGTAGAAACGGGGTTTCACCATGTTAGTCAAGCTGGTCTCAAACTCCTGACCTCAGGCGATCCGCCTACCTTGGCCTCCCAAAGCGTTAGGATTATGGGGTGTGAGCCACTGCATCTGGCCTTGACTTTTTAATAATAGCCCTTCTGACTGGTGCGAGAGGTATCTCATTGTGGTTTTGATTTGTGTTTCTCTAATGATTAGTGATGCTGAGCATTTTTTTCATAAGCTTGTTGGCAGCATGTATGTCTTCTTCTAAAAAGTGTCTGTTCATGACCTTTGACTACTTTACCCGAAACAAAGATGAGGGAAATTGTGGGAGGAACAGGTGAGGAGTTCCATTTCCATTTGGTTGTGCTGACTTTGAATACACCGGTTTAGGCATCTGAGTGAAGATGTGAAGTGTGCCCTTGGATATCTGAGATTGAAATTCAGGGGAGGGGTCTTAATTGAGGACTTAAATACAGGAATCATCAGCATATAGAAGGTGCTGGCTGAGTGAACCTGGGATAGCAGAGAGCACAGAGCTTGGGTCTCCTCCTCTTGCCTGTCTGCGGCATTTGTAGCTGCTGGGCCGGTTTTTAGAGTCTTGGTCCTCAACATGACAGGTGCAGATGGCACAAAGCTGTTTTCCTAGTGACTCTGGGAAAACACCCCAGTTTTGTGTGGATCCAGAAGTGCAAAGAAGATTTGCTTTGAAAAAATTTCATTTCAGCAAAATCACCCTGCATAGCAAGCTTTACACATTAAGCTTTTCAAACTGATCTGCCCTGTCATTTCAACTTCCTAAACTTCGCCTTTTTCTTTGCTCAGTTCAATTTCCACTGGGAAGCAGTTGTCTGAAGCCTGAACCATACGTGTCAAAACATCCTGTTAGGGCTTTCTGATGTTGGACAATTCAGGGCATTTGGTTTTCACATCAGAGGACGGAAATTTCTTCTTGTTATTATGTTAGCACTGCAGACCGGGTCTCTATTGCTTCAGGTCTTGGGGCCAAAAACAGATGCCTAAGACATGTAATGGTTTTGCTACAAGACATGAAACTGGCTCAGCCTGAGAATTGTAAAGACAATTTCAAATAATATTGATAACTACCATCAAAAGGACCCTTGTATTTGCCAGAGTCTGTTTAGTAGTGGACGCTACTGGTGCCCCACCAAGAACCCCTTCATTGGCTGTACATCGTCCTCCAGTGGCTGTGGGTGTTGGCTGCTACAGCTCACCCCTGCTTTCTTGGCTGAATAGGACCCACCTCATCTGGTCATATAGGAGTCACCTTCGCTGGCTGAGTCACACTTCACCTGGAAGAATATGAAATACCCCACCTGGCTGAATAGAAACCACCTCACCTGGCTGAATGGGAACTAGTTCACCTAGTTGAATAGGAAATCTCACCTGGCTGAATAGGAAACGCCTCACTTGGATGAATAGGCACCACCTCCTCTACTCTTGCCGCAGAGGGCAGCCAGCAGCCAGAGACCGAGTGACATAGGCTGGCCCCTTTCCTCCACCGGGGACTATCTCTGGCTCAATTTGGGCTCCAGAGCTTTCTGTAGGATCAGACTGAAGGCAGTCTTGGGTTGAGACTACTTTCTTGCTTTTCATCCTTCTTTTGTCCTATTCTGCTTCCCTCACTCCCCTCCTCCTGAGAGCTCCCTCCATCTCAGAATCCCATCTGAGGCTCTGTTTCTAGGGCATTGGGCTTAAGATAAGTGTTTGGTGCATTTCATAACATGTAACACTCTCAGCGACCCTCTGACATAGTATGATTGTTTCTCCTCTGCAGACGTGGATGCAAAGACTCAGAAAGGTTAGTGACTAACCTAGGGTCCCATGCCTGGATATGTACAAGAGCTAGGATTGGATCCAACATTTGATCCAAAGCACATGCTCCTAACCGTATAGTGCTTTGCCTTTCCACAGGGTTGATCTCAGGTATTTTGAATCACAGATATTTTCTTCTTTTATCTTCTTTGGGGTTCAAAGGTGGACTTATTAAAGCAGTGCTGACTGGAGGGCTAGGGACCTGTGGTGACCATGGAAAAGGGATTACCTGGGCCCTTGGGAAAGCAAGAAAATGTGATTACTCAATAAATGCAACTATGTTGTACTAACCAGAATAAGTAGATATCCTTGGAAAAAATCCAAAAACCACTCCCAATAGTTTTTTTTTTTCCCCCAGAATCTCGCTCTGTCATCAGGCTGGAGTGCAGTGGCGCAATCTTGGCTCACTGCAACCTCCGCCTCCCGGGTTCAAGCCATTCCCCTGCCTCAGCCTCCTGAGTAGCTGGGACTACAGGCACCCACCGCCATGCACAGCTAATTTTTTGTATTTTAGTAGAGACGGGGTTTCACCATGTTGGCCAGGATGGTCTCGATCTCCTGAACTCGTGATCCCCTGCCTCGGCCTCCCAAAGTGCTGGGATTACAGGTGTCAGCCACCATGCCTAGCCTCCCATTAAGTTTTGGATGTAGCCAAGATTCCCCCGACCACTTGTAAGTCCCTCCCATACTCACTAGCACCTGTTCTAGACTTGGCCTTGGATGCCGTCAGTGCAGAGGTATGCAGTGTGTCAAGAGAACAACTGTCTAGGGTCCAGAAGACATAAATATTTGTCTAGGTCCCGCCACTCATTAACAAGGTTTCCTTTGCACGTTTTCAGGTCATACTAAATAGCACAGTTTTCTCATCTGTAAAAGAGAAAATGACATCTCCCTTGGCCTCTCTAAAATTATCGTAAGTGCTTGAAAAACTACAAGTTGCTCTCGGAAAGGAATTATCATTGTTGGGTTTTCTGGGTGAGAAGAGTGTGCAGGTTCATTTGTATAACTCCCAGCATACGAGCTGAGGGCTTCGGTCACCTGGTGAATCCCTTGTTTTTCAAAATAAATTGCTGCCCTGAAACTGACAGAATGAGATCTGACTAGTATAAATGTAGGGGCAAACCTTTAGGTTCAAAACATTCATGACACACTTACTGGATGTGAGAGGGTTGGTGAAAGAACAATCCATGCTTTAAAAAGATTTAAGGGTCTTTGATTGGCAGCAAAATCAATGTCAGTCAATAATGATGATGCCATGGTGCTTGTACAAACATAAATATAATTCTCGCTTGCCCTAAGAGAAGTAGAGAATGCATGGTCTCATTCTCCTCTAGATTGGTGAGATTCCAGTTGGAAAAGAAAATAATAACGATGGGAGATTATTTTTATTGACCACTTACATTATGACAGGTATTGAGCTAAGTGTTTTATATGAAACATCTACTTTCGTGTTTCACAAAATCCTATGCTACATGAAATAATACCTTTGAATTGTACTGAGGAGGAAATCGGGGCTTACATAAGTCATTTGCTCAGCATCCCCCAAGAAGTAAGTTAAAGTCCTTACCATGGACAAAATGTTATTCAGTCCGAGGGCCATGCTACCTTGTGAGTCATGGAATCAACTTCATGAGTCATAGCCAGATATCAGAAAATATCAGAGTGCCTTGCAAGTAGTAAAGAGTTACTGTGTAAAACTTCTGTTCCAGTAATGCGAGTGTTGTGGGTGTGTATGTGCACACATGTGTTTGTGTGTATTGGATTGTGATGTAAAATGTTTTCTCACTATAAGTTTTTTTTATTATACTTTAAGTTCTGGGGTGTATGTGCAGAACGTGCATGTTTGTTACATAGGTATACACATGCCATGGCGGTTTCCTGTACCCATCAACCCGTCATCTACATTAGGTATTTCTCCTAATGCTATCCCTCCCCTAGCCCCCCACTCCCTGACAGGCCCTGGTGTGTGATATTCCCCTCCCTGTGTCCTTGTGTTCTCATAGTTCAACTCCCACTCATGAGTGAGAATATGCGGTGTTTGGTTTTCTGTTCTTCCATTAGTTTGCTGAGAATGATGGTTTCCAGCGTCATCCATGTCCCTGCAAAGGACATGAACTCATCCTTTTATATGGCTGCACAGTATTCCATGGTGTATATGTGCCACATTTTCTTTATCCAGTCTATCATTGATGGGCATTTGGACTGGCTCCCAGTCTCTGCTATTGTGAACAGTGCCACAATGAACATACATGTGCATGTGTCTTTATAGTAGAATGATTTATAATCCTTTGGGTATATACCCAGTAATGGGATTGCTGGGTCAAATATTGAAAAAACACCAACTTACACTTTACTTCCTTCATTGCATTTCTCACTTTAAGAGAGAAAGAGCAACACAAAGCATGTCCAGAGGAGGGTAAGATTAAGAGGATAAGGGGTGAAAAAATTGTCCTTGATCCATGTCTTCAGCCCTGCACTCCGTAAGACTGGAACCTTCCCTTAAGTTATCGTTACCCAGACCTGAAGATCATACTCAGCTTCCAGCATTGAGTGACTGAAGCACTGTGGTAGGGAGTCTGGCAAATGTCTGAAAGTTGAAGCAATGGTCAATGCAGGTGGTTGTCTTAGCTGTTGGTTGAGACCCATCAGGGCACTGTTTAGGTCAGGGGTAGGGGAATGTGAACAAGGGAAGGCTGAAGGCACACAGCCAGGAGATCAGAGCTAGTAGAGGTGGAGGAAGGTGGCCTGGGGGTCCACCATGGACAGCTCCCATGGAGCATCCTCTTTCTGGAGTCCCAGGGATTTTATTTTTGGTGTCTCTGAGCTCCACTATATACAAAACCCAATGGGCAATATGACCTCCCCTTTAGATTTGCCACAAATTCATCCTCAACTTTCCAAGACCATTTGCCTTGGGAAGCTGTGTTTTCTGATCTGACATATGTAAGATATTGTATGGTTCTTCCTGGGACTATTTCAGAGGTAAAAAATTGGAACACTTCTCTTTAGTAGGGGAGGTCAGGGAGGGAGTTCTAGACCTGCCAGGACTTTAGATTCATCTTTGTCCTTCTACGACATAACTCCTACCCAAGTGATGCAATAGGAAGAAGCTTCATCTATGGAATTAGATGGAGTGTAAATTTAACATGAGCAGGAACTTTGTCTTTTTGTTATTCCAGTTTACCCAATGCCTGACACATCAAAAGCCTCCAATAAATGCAGTCATACCACATGTCATTGCACTTCGCAGATATTGTGTTTTTCACAGATTGAAGGTCTGTGGCAACCCTGCATCAAGCAAGTCTATTGGTACCATTTTTCCAACAGCATGTGTGTCTGTGTCACACTTTGGTAATTCTCACAATGTTTCCAATGTTTTCATTATTATTATATCCATTATGGTGATTTGTGCTTAGTGATCTTTGATGTTACTATTGTAATTGTTTTGGGTGCCACGAACCGTGCCCGTATGAGATGATGAACTTAATTGACAAATGTTGTGTGTGTTCTGACGTCCCCAACCAGCAGTTCCTCCATCTCTCTCCTTTTCCTCCAGCATCCCTATTCCCTGAGATACAACAGTATTGAAATTAGGTCAATTAATAATCCTACAGTGGTTTGTAAATGTTTAAGTGAAAGGAAGAGTCATTTGTCTCTCATTTTAAATCAAAGGTTAGAAATGATGAAGCTTTGTGGGGAAGGTATGTTGAAAACTGAGATAGGTTGAAGGCTGGGCCTCTTGCACCAGTTAAACAAGCTGTGAATGCAAAGAAAAAGTTCTTAAAGCAATGTAGAAGTACTACTTCGGTGACCATATGAATGATAAGAGAGTGAAACAGCCATATGCTGGTATGGGGAAAGTTTGAGTGGTCTGTATAGAAGATGAAACCAACCACAACATTCCCTTAAGCCAAAACCTAATTCAGAGTAAGGCCCTAACTCTCTTTAATTCCATGAAGATTCAGAGAGTTGAAGAAGCTGAAGAAGAAAAGTTTGAAGCTAGCAGAGGGTGGTTTATGAGGTTTAAGGAAATAAGCCATCTCCATGACATAAAAGTACAAGGTGAAGCAGCAAGTGTTGATGGAGAAGCTGCAGCAAGTTCTCCAGAAAATCTAGCTAAGATCAATGATGAAGGTAGCTACACTCAACAACAGGTTTGCAATATAGACAAACAACCTTTTATTGGAAGAAGATGTCAACCAGGACTCCCATAGCTAGAGAGGAGAAGTCAATGTCCAGCTTCAAACTTTGAAGGACAAGCTGATTCTCTTGTTAGAGGCTAATGTTCCATTTACCATTCTGAAAATCCTAAGGCCCTTAAACATTATGCTAAATCTACTCTGCCTGTGCTTTATAAAAGGAACCTCAAAGCCTGGATGATAGCACATTTGTCTACAGCGTGGTTTACTGACTATTTTAAGCCCAGTGTTAAGACCTATGGCTCAGAAAAAGGTTTCTTTCAAAATATTACTGCTCATAGACAATGCACCTGGTCACTCAAGAACTCTGATGCAGATGTACCAGGAGGTTAATGTTGTTTCCATGTCTGTAAATACAACATGCATTCTGCAGTCCATGGATCAAGGAATAATTTTGACTTTCAAGCCTTATTATTTAAGAAGTACATTCCATAAAGCCATAGATAGTGATTCCTCTGTTGGATCTGGGCATAGTAAATTGAAAATCTCTGGAAAGGATTCACCATTCTAGATGCTATTAGCAATATCCATGATTCATAGGAGGAGGTCAAAATATCAATATTAGCAGGAGTTTTGAAGAAGTTGATTCCAACCCTCATGGCCAGCTTTGAGAGGTTCAAGGCTCTAGTGGAGGAAGTAACTTCAGGTGTGTTGGAAATAGCATGAAAACTAGAATTAGAAGTAGAGCCTGAAGATGGCACTGAGTTGCTGCAGTCTCACAATGGAACTTGAATTGATGAGGACTTGTTTCTTTATGAAGGAGCAAAGAAAGTGATTTCTTGAGGTGAAATCTATATTCTTGGTGAAGATGCTAGGAACATTGTTGAAAGGACAACAAAGGATTTTGAATATTACATAAACTTAGTGGATGAAGATGTGGCAGGGTTTGAGAGGATCAACTTCAATTTTGAAAGAAGTTCTACTTGGGTGAAATGCTAACAAACAGCATTGCATTTTACAGAATCTTTTACGATAGAAATGGTTGATGCAATGAACTTCATTGTGATCTCATTTTAAGAAGCTTCCCCAACCTTCAAAAACCGCTATTCTGATGAGTCTGCAGTCTTCAACATCAAGGGAAGATCTTTCGCTGCCAGAAGATGATGACTTGCTAAAGGCTCAGATGATTATTAGCATTTTTAAGCAATGAAGTATTTTTAAATAAAGATATGTACATTGCTTTTTAAAACATGTTATTGCACACTTGATAGAATATGGTGTAAGCATAACTTTTATGCACTGGGAAGCCAAAAAATGAGTGTACCTTGGTTTATTGCGATATTCATCCTATTGTGGTAGTCTGGAACTGAACCTGCAATATGTCCAAAGTATGCATGCATTTGTTGAGTGAGTAGGTTTTACTATCTATTCTCTTTTGTAGTAGTTAAATGGCTTTTGGTAAATTGCTTCACCTTTCTAAGCCTCAGTTTTCTCATCTGTAAAATGGGGATATGAACATGTATTCTATAGGGTTGTTGGAAAAATCAGATATAATGTTGTATCTAAAAAGACCCAGACACAAATCAGGCACTCAATACATCTTTGCTTCTTTCCTTCTGAGGATGTGGCGTTTTTGTCCTTCTCCTTCAAGGTCCTGATGCCCACTGTTCTCTGGAGTTCCTCCCTCACCCAAGGATGGTGTTGCATCTGAGATTAGAGCTCTGCTTTTTAGACTGCATCCTCTGACACGGGACTAGAACAGGGACAGATGCAGACCTGTGGCTTCTTCTCAAGGAAGCTCCCATGGAGAGAGAAGGCCACACTGCTTGGGCTCTGGCAGACATCCCCAACTGATATGTGCACATGAGGGGAGGCCCTTTCGAATCATTCACCCAAGGAGGCTGACCACATCTTCCAACAAAGCTTGCATTCCCAGGAGGTTCCAACTTGGTGTCACTTTCTTTTCCAAATATATATATGTATACACACACACACACACACACACACACACACACACACGTGCGCGTGCATATATATACACACACATATAAATATATACATCTCTCTCTCCCTCTCTCTGTATATATGTGTATATCTCATATATANCATATATATATATATATATATATATATATTTTTTTTTTTTTTGAGATGGAGTCTCGCTCCGTCTTCCAGGCTGGAGTGCAGTAGGGCGATCTCGACTCACTGCAACCTCCACCTCCCAGGTTCAAGTGATTCTCCTGTCTCAGCCTCCCGAGTAGCTGGGATTACAGTCGTGCACCACCATGCCCAACTGAGTTGCCTATTTTTAGTAGAGACGGAGTTTCACCACGTTGGCCAGGACAGTCTCAACCTCTTGACCTCAAGTGATCCATCCACCTCGGCCTCCCAAAGTACTAGGATTACAGGTGTGAACCACTGCACCTGGCCTCCAAATACACCTTTTTTTTTTTTTTGAGACGGAGTTTCACTCTGTTGCCCAGGCTGGAGTGCAGTGGCCGGATCTCGGCTCACTGCAAGCTCCGCCTCCCGGGTTCCCGCCATTCTCCTGCCTCAGCCTCCCGAGTAGCTGGGACTACAGGCGCCCGCCACCTCGCCCGGCTAGTTTTTTTTTTGTATTTTTTAGTAGAGACGGGGTTTCACCGTGTTAGCCAGGATGGTCTCGATCTCCTGACCTCGTGATCCGCCCGTCTCAGCCTCCCAAAGTGCTGGGATTACAGGCTTGAGCCACCTCGCCCGGTTCCAAATATATCTTTAACACATAAAATAAATTCATTATTAATACAGAATAATCTGACAATTTATTAAAGTAAGACATTAACAATGTCTTTCAATTTTTACATGGGAGGAGGAAATGACTCAATATTTTGGTGCATATAATGCCAAGTACTTTTCTGTGAGTACACTTACATTTAACCTATACTTTACGTATATAATTTTATCATTTATTTGTTTAGTTAGTTCTATTTTTAGAGAGAGATTCTCACTCTGTCCTTCAGGCTAGAGTGCAGGGGCATGATTACAGCTCACGGCAGCCTCAAACTCCTGGGCTCAAGCAATCCCCCCTACCTCAGCCTCCCGAGTGGCTGGGATTACAGGCACATATCACCATGCCCAGCTAATTAATTCTTTTTTTGTTTTTGTAGGATGGCATCTCACTATATTGTCCAGGCTGGTCTCCAACTCCTGGCCTCAAGCGATTCTCCTGCCTTTGCCTCTCAATGCGCTGGGATTACAGGCATGAGTCACCATGCCCATCCACTATAATTTTAATGGTAATTATTCTCTTCTGATCTACAACATTTTTTAATGTAACATTTTTCTCATGTCAGAATAAATGTGCTTTATTCTTTTTGAACATCTGTGTAGTATTCCATTATAGCATATGTCCTTAATTCGATTAACTAATAGCCCTGTTGATGGTCATTTGAGTTATTTGCAATTATTTTGCCAATGATGAACATCTTTTTCTATGTAAGATACACAGGCTTCACATCTCCCTTGCATGGTAAGTTTTTAACTCCTGAGAAACATTTGGACTTGGTAAACAACTAAGAGTAATTTGTTGCAATTCTTGTAGGAAACATGTATTCAGCACTGAATGTTCCATGCTGGGTGCTGTGGTTATAGAGAGGGGTTCGGTTTCATCAACACAGCTTTGTAATGTGGGTTTTCTGTGATGAGGGCCCTAAGAGATCGTTGAAAATCCTTGCTCTGGGGTGGCTGGAAAGGAATTAGGAAAAAGTTTACAGAAGACATTTGATCTAAGTAAGTACAATTTAAGTAAATAGAACTCTCCACATGAAAAGGAAAGAAAAGGACACTTCAAACCATAGAAATCAAGCTTGCAAAGCCAGAGAGAGATGAGCTAGCATGGCATGGGTTGTAAGTGGCAAATCATAGCTTGGTTCTGAAACACAGATGGATGTTCTGTGCATGCAGGAGGGAGGACCCAGGCAGGACCCGGCTGCTAGAGGCGGCCGGAACCAGACTGCAAACTCCCTGCTGTAAGCCTGACCCTGGAGGGAGGGAAAAGAGTGAAGGATTAACTGAGGTCATGGGTTTTGCAGTCAAGCTGGACTCCAGTCCTTGCTCTGCCACTGCGAAATCTTCCCTGTGGTGCCTTGATCCCACCCAAGAGGACAGCAGAGAGCCTTCTCTGGTCCTCCTCTGGCTGTGCCCCTCGCATGGGATGAGGGGTCTTCGGGGTTTAGAGGACACACCCACGTCTTTGCTATTGTGAATAGTGCTGCAATAAACATACATGTGCATGTCTCTTTGTAATAGAATGATTTATATTCCTTTGAGAATATACCCAGTAATGAGATTGCTGGGTCAAATGGTATTTCTGGTTCTAGATCTTTGAGGAATTGCCACATCATCTTCAACAGTATTGGAACTAACTTACATTCCCAGCCCATCAGCGACAGACTGGATAAAGAAAATGTTGCACATATACACCATGGAATACTATGCAGCCATAAAAAGATGAGATTATGTCCTTTGCAGGGACATGGATGGAGCTGGAGGCCATAATCCTCAGCAAACTAATGCAGGAACAGAAAACCAAACACTGCATGTTCTCACTTATAAGTGGGAGCTGAACAATGAGAACACATGGACATAGGGAGGGGACCAACACACATTGGGTCCTGTCGGGGGTTTGGGGAAGGGAGAGCATTAGGAAAAATAGCTAATGCATGCCGGGTTTAATACGTAGGTGATGAGTTGACAGGTGCAGCAAACTACAATGGCACACGTTTACCTATGTAACAAACCTGCATATCCTGTACATGTATCCCAGAACTAAAAATAAAAATGAAAAAAAAAAGTTTTCTCTTCTGTATAGTAGGACTGAAAAATGACTCTATATCCTAGGGATTTTGTGGAGATTAAATAAGGTATCAGATGTAAGGAGCTCAGCATAATGCCTGTGTAGCATTCAATAAGTGCTCAGTAAAGGCCTGCTGTAGGCAATAGGGCTCTCAAGGAGACTTTGTGGCTAAGAGTGGGATGCTGGATGTGGTGGTGTGGCGTGGAGGATGGGCTGGGGGTGGGCAGTTAAAGACAGGAAGACGAGCCAGGAGCCTGCAATGCTGGTGACACAGTTGATGGCGATCTGGACTGCCCTTGGCAGTGAGGTTGAGGCAAGTCAGTGGGTATCTTCAAGCCACACACACTCACTGAAGTTGGGAATGTACATATAATACCTTTCTGATGGGCATTAAAAATCGCCATTTCTTCAGCATGACCCATGGACTACCAGCATGACAGTGACCAGGGTGGTTTTGCTTAAACTCAGAATCCTGGGCACCAGCTCAGACACAGTCAGAATCTACGGGGATGGGAGACAGGAGCACTAATAGAACACAATGGGTTTGTGAGCCACAGACACAGAGCAAAATAAAGACCAATTGTTGACAAAGGATGGCATATTAAAATCTGCAATGACATTCAAAGAAAAGGAAATGTCACCTGATTGGAAGGAAGAAATATTACTTACTACATTGTTTTGGGGGAAATGTCTTTCTAGACATGAAACCGAAGGGGAAAAAAAGAACAAGAAAGTGTTGGTGACAAAAAGGTTGGAAGCCACACTGCTGTGGAGGAGGCTGTGTGTGTGTGTGTGTGTGATCTGAGGGACTAAAAATCGATATCCCATTTCCCTTGGAGTTTGTACAGCTGCCCACAGGGCGATTCCTGACTCAAGGATAAATAAGGCCATAACACCCGGCTAGAGAACAATGAGTTTTCCAGATGGGCCACATATCCTTTCAATGTGCTTTTCAGGAAATAAGGTTTGGAGGGGAGCTAGTTCCTCCCTTGGAGAAGGGCACTCACATACTCATGACCTCCTCCCAGACAGTTCCCCAGGGGTGCATGGGTTGGTAAATGAATGCTTGTGTGTAGGGGAAAGCATACTGCTTGAGATAGACCCTCAGAGGTTGGACAGGGGCCATACGTACTGTTATCTTTGTGCTGGTCTTTCTACGGACTGGCCTGCCATTACCTTGAGGTCAGGGGCAGCTTGTATTTCTCTGTATCATCCCCCTCCTCATATCCTTTGGGACTGGCCAGGTCATGCTGCCGTCATAAGTGACAAGGGTTAATTTCTTGCTCACACTCTGTGTCCATCATGGGTCCAGTCGGAGCTGAACTCCCCACGTCATCCTCACTCTGGTATTCCAGTTGACGGATGAAGCTTTCAGCACCTGGGCTGCTTCCAATCACCAAGGAAGGGAAGGAAATATGGTGGATTTCACGCTGGATCTTAAAGGCTTCTTCTCTCTGGGAGTCACAGGTAACTTCTCACATTTCACTAGACAAAGGAAATCACCTGGCCCCATTTAAGTTGGAGGAGTTGGGAAGTTCAATGAACTTAGTCTTTTGAAGGAGGAAACCACAAATAGTGGCTAACAGTAGGAATGACTGCTCTGTTGCCATAACAAACTAACTAGGGCTTGGAACCATGTAGGCAAATGAATGAAATGGGCTTGTCGTGAATCCTGAGTAGTAAAAATGTGGCACATATACACCATGGAATACTATGCAGCCATAATAAAGAATGAGCTCATGTCCTTTGCAGGAACATGGATGAAGCTGGAAACTATCATTCTCAGCAAACTAACATGGGAACAGAAAACCAAACACCACATGTTCTCACTCATAAGTAGGAGTTGAACAGTGAGAACACATGAACACAGGGAGGGGAGCATCACACACTGGGGCCTGTAGCGGGGTGCGGGGCTAGGGGAGGGAGAGCATTAGGACAAATACCTAATGCATGTGGGGCTTAAAACCTAGATGATGGGTTGATGGGTGCAGCAAACCACCATGGCACATGTATACCTACATAACAAACCTGCACATTCAGCACATGTATCCCAGAATGTAAAGTGTGATAACAAAAATTAAATTAAAAAAAAAAGAATAAGGACTATAGAAGGATGCAAGGTCTGGGAAATCCAGATCAAGTTTTGTTGTTGTCTGGGTATTGGGTTTCATATTTGAAAAATAGGACACATTGGCCCTTTAACTTCAAATTTCCCCATTTTTCTGCAGGCTAGGCAGGCATTTACTGACTGAGCTGGCATTTCCGGCTTTGTGGCTTGAATTCTGAATGTGCTTTATGGTCTTCCAGGGAAGCACCTAGTAGCCCAAACTTACCACTTGGGGATCCTTGCCCGGAAACATGCCAGTGAAGCTGACAGTGGATATCCCAAGTGTGACAGTTGAAAAACACGAGCAGAGAACTTAGGTCACTTCTCAAGCCCCGACTGTTCCTGCTGCAATATGGACTCTGTTCATGAAAGCCAGATTAGCAGGGCCCTGAGGAGTATGGGCTGTGGGGTCTGGCAGCTTGGGCGAAAGTCTCACCTCCAGCACTTACCATGTGGCCTCAGGTGCGTGGCTTATCCTCGCTGTCTTTGGTCTCCTTCCCGGAGGGTGTATTAGTCCATTTTCATGTTGCCGATAAAGATACCTGAGACTGGGTAATTTATAAAGACAAAGGTTTAAGCCTTGCATGGTGGTTCACGCCTGTAATCCCAGCACTTTGGGAGGCCAAGCAGGAGGATCACCTGAGGTCAGGAGTTTGAGACCAGTCTGGCCAACAAGGCGAAACCCCATTTCTACTAAAAATACAAAAATTAGCTGGGCGTGGTGGCGGGTACCTGTAATCCCAGCAACTTGGGAGGCTGAGGCATGAGAATTGCTTGAACTTGGGAGGCAGAGATTGCAGTGAGCTGAGATCATGTCACTGCACTCCAGCCTCAGGGATAGAACAAGGCTCTGTCTCCAAAAAAAAAAAAAAAAAGAGGTTTAATGGACTCACAGTTCCACGTGGCTGGGGAGGCCTCACAATCATGTTGGAAGGCAAAAGACATGTCTTACATGGTGGCAGACAAGAAAGAATGAGAGGCAAGTAAAAGGGGAAGCCCTTTATAAAACTGTCAGATCTAGTGAGACTTATTTGCTACCATGAGGACAGCATGGGGGAAACCACTCACATGATTCAATTATCTCCCACGAGGTCACTCCCACAATACATGGGAATTATGGGAGCTACAATTCAATATGAGATTTGGGTGGGGACTCAGCCAAACTATACCAGAGGGTTTCTGTGAGGAGTAGATGAGTTCACACATGTACAACCTACCTGTGGTGCCCAACACTCATTGAGTGCTCAATGATGAACGTTGGCTGTGATCCTGAATACTATGACTTGTTTCTGTGTGCTGAGATTCTCAGTGCTCATGGCCTCAGTTCCTCCGTCTGTGAACTAGAAATACTCCTAACATCTCCTAAGAGAGTTGCAAGACTTAAAGGTGGTGGAAATACCTCATACGACACCAACTTAAGAGTAGTAGCCTGTACCCTGGCAATTTTTCTCCTGGTTCTTCAACTCATCAGCCGTGTCACCTTGGACAAGTCACTTTAATGTGTCTGTGCCTCAGTTTCCGCATCAACATACCTGTAGTCACACACTGGGAGTCTGAACGTCTGCTTTTAAGTGTGCCCTGGCCCCTTCCTCAATATTTCTGATGATGGAAGAGAAATTATGAGAGAAACGTGGTCAAGGTTCAAAGCTGCCTGAACCCTGGAAAGACAGCTAGGGCTGAAAGCTGGAAAGTGCTCAACCTCTGTATTATTCAGCCCTTCTTATCTCCTTTTTTGGGTGTCACTCCAGCATGCTGCCCGGCCTCCCTGCCACCAGGGTCACTCCTTCTAACTCCCTGCACTACACACTGGGTGGTCTTGCTAAAATGTCCATCTGACCTCGCCACTGCCCAGCTCAGGCCCCTCCAGTATCTCCTCTTGCTCTTAGGATAAGAGCCAGGCATGAAGCACGGCTTACAGAGCCCTCCACAGTCTGGGTCCCACAGCAGCTGTGGCCTTTTCCCTTCTTCCCAACTCCCCACAGGAAACTCTGTGTTCCTGCCAGGCTGTGTTTTGTCATTCCGGGAGCTCTCCAGGCCCCTCCCTGCCTCTGAGCTTTTACACAGCGGTTCCCCCTGCCAAGAATGCACTTCCTAGCACCATCCTCCTGACTTTGTCCTACTCTTGTTTAAGGATTCAGTTTGAGTCACTTCTGTAGGATCTAGGATTCCTTCACAGATCCGCCTTCTCCCCTTCCTCCAAGGCTGGGTTGCGAGCCCCTGTCAGGTTGCCTTGACTTCAGGCACACCTCTGTATCCCTCCCTCTTCGGCACCTGGCCATGAGCTCCTAAAAGCAAAAGGATGAAAACATTTAATAAGCACCTACATGTGTGCTAGGTGCTGTTCTAAGCTCTTTACATATAATGATGTACTCAACACCCATAACCATCTTATGATAGTTGCTCTTTTTATCCCCATTTTACATAAGATGTAATCAAGAACAGAGAGGTTAAATAACTTGCTCACAGTCACACAGCTAGTTAGTAGCAGAGGCAGCAGTTTTATGGGGCTGTCATGAAGTAGAAATTGGTATTTGTTGAAATGTGGCAAAAGAATTGAAGAAGAGAAACATAAGCTTTTTTTTTTTTTTTTTTTGAGATGGAGTCTCGCTCTATCACCCAGGCTGGAGTGCAGTGGCGCGATCTCGGCTCACTGCCAGCTCCGCCTCCCGGGTTCACGCCATTCTCCTGCCTCAGCCTCCCAAGTAGCTGGGACTACAGGCGCCTGCCACCAAGCCCGGCTAATTTTTTGTATTTGTAGTAGAGACGGGTTTTCACTGTGTTAGCCAGGATGGTCTCTATCTCCTGACCTCGTAATCCGCCCCCCTTGGCCTCCCAACGTGTGAGAAACATCAGCTTTGAAGAAGAGAACATCACCCAATTCCAGGGCAGAAGCAAACTCTTAAGAAATATCATTTAGGACACTCTGGGCCAGGCATGGTGGCTCACACCTATAATCTCAGCACTTTGGGAGGCTGAGGTGAGAGGACTGCTTGAAGCCAGGAGTTCAAGACCAGCCTGGGCAACAAAGTAAGACCCTGTCTCTGCAAAATAAAATAAATTAGCCAGGCGTGACGGCATGTGCCTGTAGTCCCAGCTACATGAAAGACTGAGGTGGGAGAATTGCTTGAGCCCAGGAGTACGAGGCTGCAGTGAGCTATGACAGAGCCACTGCACCACTCCAGCCTTGGTGACGGAATGAGACCCTGTCTTAAAAAAAGATAAAAAAATAAAATAAAAAATAAAAAAAGCCCTCTGGTGCTTAGATCTTCATAGTAGTTTAGGGGCAAGATAAGGGGATTGATGTATAAGAAAAGTTAGAAAATTGATGGAAGTATTTTTTCTGTTGCCCATCTACCCTTGGGAAGACTTGTGGATGACAGGATGAAAACTAGAATGGAGAGTTCTTGATTTGGAAGAAAATCCATAGAATATAAATATGTAAGGCATATACTATATATATTTTAGTCAATCAATAATGGTGCAAAGAAAAGAACATGCTGATTACTTTCTGTAGTGGAAGTTTATTCCATAGTAATGGTTGGGGTTGTGCATTTCTTTGTAAATTTCTTGGTAGACAGGTAACTTCTTGGTGCTAGAGGTGATATCCATGGGCACTTGTTGATTTGAGTTGGAGATTTTGGGGCATCAGAGTGTAAGAATGGGATGGTGTCATTCCCCCTCCTGGCCTTTTAAAATGTTTTTGAGGTCCCAAGAGAGAGGCAAGGGAAGACAGTGAAAGAGCTCCGTTGATGTAACCTTGGAAAGCCTAGGCCCAACCAGGCTTCTTGGGGCTGTAGATCTCTTTCAGCAAACGTATAATCCGGTGATCCTCTTCCAGAAAGCTGGAGAACATAACAGTCTTGAAACCTGGTAGCACTACTATGCTGGTGGCTCACTAAATAACTGGAACAAGCTTCAGGAAGGGTCTGTTTGCTCTTGGAGCACTGGATGGCTGTTGCCATCTTCACCTAGCTGGTGTTGCTGGTCAAGACCTCTCCTTGGGAAAATGATGGGGGGTGTGTGTGTGTGTGTGTGTGCACGCGCATAAGTGTCTGTACTGAAATAATTGCTCTATGAATAGCTGACTCTGTTGCTTCTAATTTGAACCACTTGCTGGAGGATCCATCACAACCGTATTTGATGGTAGGCAGTGTTCTCCTTCTCAATTTGTAGATCTTTCCTCACTTAGTTGAATTTATGTAAGTTGCAACAGAGCCATTAAGTTGGAGGAACCATAGCTATTGGTGAAGTAGCTGCTAGGCTTAAACTGTGAGGTCTTGGCTGACTTAACTGGTGAAGTTTGCAGATTTCCTTCTCACTTGGTGGCAGGAGCAAGACATCTTGAGACATCAAGGGCAGTTGAAGCCTCCATAGGCTGTCACCAGGCCAGAAGTTGTACCTTCTGGGTTCTGGGTTCTGTGTTCCAAGACGTATGTGGCTCCTGCTTCACTAGCAGCTGGAGAATGGGAGCAGGACTGATGTGTAGACAAGTGTTAGGATCTTTGACTCTTTGACACTTCTCAGAGACATTTGGGAAGGAGAAATCAGGGGAAAGACCAAACTCACTGCTGGGCAAGCACGTAAGACTCAGAGCACCAAGATTTAGGAGAACTGAAGTTCAGTGGGTGGTAAAACTGGCATTCATAGGCTGATTAAGGGAAAACTAGAAAGTGGGATCTCACACCTTGAGCTGCACCATTCTCTTGGATCTCAGCTATTGTTAGAGTGAGATGCATGATAGGCTTCACCTAGAACAGGTACAATATATTTCTACCACTAGATGTGACAGTTTGAAGTCCAGTGACATGTTTCCTCTTTGCTCCTTTAGTATTAACTGGCTCAGAAGAGAGGGTTTGATTGACTCAGGATGCCACCATATATCATGAAATGCTCCTATTGGACAGGATTCTTTCCAAGGCACCTTCCCAGCCACCCACATATGATGGTCATTGCCTGTGCCTGAGTCCTTAGTCCAGTCATGGATTGTCACGATGGTCAGTCTCCTTTGAAAGCACATGATCCAGAGGACTATGCAAGAGCAAATTCACCTGGACATGTTTAAAAAACTCATGGCTACATGATTGACTGGCAATTACAACGTTGCCTACTTGTCTTTTGTATACGAATTGTGTATTTGACTTCATGGGGGATTTGAATTGATCTGACTTCACCATGCTTTTGTTCTTGAAACTTATGATTGGCATGACATAGAGACAATAATACCACATGGTCTTGTGCAATATGGTTAGTAGGTGAATCCACTGATAATAATCACAAGACAGGATGCAAGTGAAACGTTTGGTCACAGATATTAAGATCTAGAGACAGCTGGAAATGTTACCATTTCCTGCATGGGTAGAAGGTACTGCACAGCACAAAATGCCAAGATTCATCAGGAAAGTGGAAAGATTTCTAGATGTGAATGGTGAGAATGACCCCTCTGAATTGATGGATGAAGATCACAACGTCAGGTTGCATCCATCCTTCTCTCCAGATAACTTGATTAGTCCCCTGGGCTTCATGGCAGGCACGCATGTGCCCAAAGTCTTGTGAATGTCATTCCTTTACTTTTTTTTTCTGGTTTCTCTATCCCAGCAATTCCAAACCAGTCTGTAAGATGTGGGCCATTAGAGAGAGGAGAGGATGGAAGTAGACGGCAGTTACAAAACGTCGTAATGAAAAAACAAAAAAAGACTGATTTTTAATTTTTAGTTAGGCTGCAGACATTGTTCTGGCTGCCACAAGTTATAATGAGGTACATACACTCAAAGACAGCCTCGCCTCAGCCTTCTCTTCCTTGCACTGGGACAGCATGTGGTCACAGCTTCTATGGGAAATGACTTGGTAGCAGTGTCAACCTCAGTGACATGAGAAGTGTCAGGGCACACACGATCAAACGCCTACAGGGCCCAGTTAGCTAAATTAGCGAACTGGGCTGAACAGTGGTGTATTAGAAGGTCCTCACCCTTTGCCACTTAAAGAGACAACACTCCTCAGCTCCTACTCACTAGGGCTACATGGTACCCTCTTGCCAGATCTCCCAGTATTTCAAGAAAACTTAGGTTTTGTGTATAAAATTTACAAACTCTTACTTTCTCAAACCATTGGGCGTACCAAGCAGAATGCATCTGTGGGTCGAATATGGCCCATGATCATTGGTTTTTGATCATCGATATTTGTGAATGTGCCCTGCTCAGGGCCTGGCATGCAATAAACCTTCAGCTCCCTGAATTCTCTCCCTCTCTCCCCTAACCAGGAAGCCTCTGTATGATCAGGAAGAGAAATAAGATTAAGCTCAAGATGGGTAGAGGTTGCCTTTTTGTTGTCTTAATGGGTTAAGCTTCATCGTTAAATTTTCCTGAGCTGTTGGCTTTTTGTAGAAGAAATACCAGCTAGGCCCGAACACTCTGAAAGCTCTATTAATCTTTCTGTAACCCCATTAACACTCACTGCATATTTCCTGTGAAAAGGGATTGGAAATAACCAAAACCCACACTATGGAAATATCTGTCATGTACCCAGCAGCTGGGAAAAGATCGCGTAGGCACACAATGAGAAGATTGTTAGAACACATTTCCTTCGAAATTGTTAAAGGAAGGAGGACAGAAAGGGAGAGAAAGAATCACTTCACCCTGGGAATCTTACCACTTGACAATCATTATGATAGAGTCACCTGTATTTTTCATCTAGAAATACCTATTACCTTGAACGTGGGGTTAGATGCCTGCTCCCCTGGGGAAATCCGGAAGCAGGGATTTATTCGTGTAGCAATAATTGAGGAGTTCATTTGATTCCAGTGTGGATCTTTCAACCACAATCAATTTCACGCTCTGTCATAAATAATGGAGGTCGCTAAGGCAGCCGGGTGGAGGGGGGTGGTCTGGCTGGTACTGTTGACAGTGTTCAAACAGTATCAACAGAGAGGGGAACAGAGCCCTCTGTGACAGCAAGCTTGGAAAAAGTTTGAGTGGCAGGGTGTTTTTCTTTTCTTTTCTTTTTTTTTTTTAACAGACCTCACCCCCTTTGAATGAGAAAGACATTCAGATATTGCAGATTAACTGCTCAGGGAACAGCAAGATCTCATCAGCAGTCTCAAATAGTCCAGCAGCGTCTGGGAGTGTGCTATAATAGCTCAACTTCACATTCAGTCCCCCAAGGCGCCCGGGCCTGCTTCTCGGGGAAACCTTATCGGTGGAGGAATTAATAAGTGGACTGCTGTAATTGACAGAGTTTCAGGGATGCTCCAGGTGAGGTGCCTTGAGGCAGGGTAGGAAATGGCTATTTGAAGTCTGAATTGTATGAGAATAGGGAAGAAAGGGTAAAAAAACCAAAAAAACAAACAAAAAAACCCACAAAAAACTGTCTTGGCTGCTTTACAGAGATTTTCTATTTCTAATAAAATAAGATGTAGAATTTTTTAAACTTCTCACCTGGAGGATACTGATTTAAATACACCTCCTAGCCTAGTCCTCTTTCCGTGGCTCACTGGGCTACTGACTCTGTCAACTTCTTTCTGGCCCCAAGGCCTTTGCGAGGGTGGCTTCTGTGGTCTGGCTCCTCTTCCCTTTCCTCACCTGGCTAAGCCTTACTCAACATTATGTTTCCAGCTTCAATATAAGTTCCTCAAGGAGATGTTCCAGACCAAATTCTATGTTCTTATAGTAACTTGTATGCTTCTTTTCTAGTGCTGGTCACAGTTGAAATTAAACAATCATCTGTCCAAAGGGGATATAAATCGCTCTACCGTAAAGTCACATACTTACATATGTGCAGCACTATTCACAATAGCAAAGACATGGAATCAACCCCAATGCCCATCAGTGGCAGACTGGATGAAGAAAACATGGTCCATATACACTACGGAATACTATGCAGCCATAAAAAAGAATATCATGTCCTTTGCAGAAACATGGATGGAGCTCGAGGTCATTATCCTTAGCAAACTAACACAGGGACAGAAAACCAAATACTGCATGTTCTCACTTATAAGTGGTAGCCAATTGATGAGAACACATGGAGACATAGAGGAAAGCAATGGACACTGGAGCCTACTTGAAGGTGGAGGGTGGCTGGAGGGAGAGGATCACAAAAAATAACTATTGGGTACTAGGCTGAGTACCTGCGTGATGAAACAATCTGTACAACAAACCTCCCAGACACGAGTTTGCCTATATAACAAACCTGCACATGTACCACTTTCAGTATATACTGAATCAATTCCATTACTGGGTTGAACGGGAGTTTTGATTTTAGCCCCTTGTGGAATCTTCACACTGCTTTCCACAGTGGTTGAACTAATTTACACTCCCATCAACAGTGTATAAGCGTTCCCTTTTCTCTGCAACCTCACCAGCATCTGTTATTTTTTGGCTTTTTAATAGCCAGTCTGACTGGTGTGAGATGGTATCTCATTGTGGTTTTGATGTGTTTTTCTCTAATGATCAGTGGTATTGAACTTTTTTTCTTTCATATGCTGGTTGGTCACATCTACGTCTTCTTTTGAGAAACGTCTGTTCACATCCTTTGCCCACTATTGAATGGGATTACTTTAAAATTTTACTTTGAATCCCCAGTAATGACTCTATCCACCAAATGCAAATTCACGGTGTCACAGAATGTCGAGCTGTTATTATCTAGCCTGCTTTCATAGATAAGCAAATTGGTATCTTAAGGCACATGGAGATGTCATTCATTTTATTCACTTATTTATTCTTCCCACATTGGCGAGGAGCCGTGTTGGCTCACGGGATGCTGGACACAGGATGAAAGAAATGAGAAAAATATTCCTGTAATCAAGGCTCATAAGGGAGTGGTGGAGTTGGCTGTGTAAACCAACGATTGCAATAGACCCTAGTATATGATATGACAATGGTGTCAATTGTATGAGCATCCAGGAGGAGCCCCTAAATCATCCCAGGTCATGGGTTGGTCTCATTCTTGAGCTGATTTTTGAAAGACATTGGAAATTCTCCAAGTGGCCTCAGTGTGTAAGGGCATTTCAGGCAAAAGAAATAACATGCACAAAGACTTGGCCTGGAGGTGGGAGGGAGCATGACATGAACCTCTGGGGGATACACATAACTTAGTATTGCTGGACGGTCTTTCTTTCCTTTCTTTCTCTCTTTCTTTCTCTTTCTTTCTTCCTTCCTTTCTTTCTTTCTTTCTTTCTTTCTTTCTTTCTTTCTTTCTTTCTTTCTTTCTTTCTTTCTTTCTTTCTTTCTTTCTTTCTTTCCTTCCTTCCTTCCTTCCTTCTTCCCTGCCTCCCTCCCTCCCTTCCTTCCTTCTTTCCTTCCTTCCCTTCTTTCCCTTCTTTCCTTCTCTTCTTCTTTTTTCCTCCTTTCCTTTCCTTTTCCTTCCTTCTTTCCTTCCTTCCTTCCTTTCTTTTTTTCTTTCTCTCTCTTTCTTTCTTTTCCTTCCTTCCTTCCTTCCTTTCTTTCTCTTTCTTTCTTTCTTTCTTTCTTTCTTTCTTTCTTTCTTTCTTTCTTTCCTTCCTTCCTTCCTTCCTTCCTTCCTTCTTCCCTGCCTCCCTCCCTCCCTCCCTTCCTTCCTTCCCTTCTTTCTTCTTCTTTCCTTCTTTCTTCTTCTTTTTTCCTCTTTTCCTTTCCTTTTCCTTCCTTCTTTCCTTCCTTCCTTTCTTTTTTCTTTCTTTTTTCTTTCTTTCTCTTTCTTTCTTTTCCTTCCTTCCTTCCTTCCTTCCTTCCTTCCTTCCTTCTTTCCTTTCTTTCTTTCTCTCTCTCTCTCTTTCTTTCTTTCTTTCTTTCTTTTTTTCTTTCTTTCTTTCTTTTTCTTTCTTTCTTTCTCTCTCTCTCTCTCTCTTTCTCTCTCTTTCTTTCTTTCTTTCCCTGAGGCCTCCCCAGCCATGCAGAACTATGAGTCAATAAAACCTCTCTTTTATAAATTACCCAGCCTCAGGCAGTTCTTTATAGCAGTATGAAAATGGAGTAATACAATTGGACATTTGAAAAACAGCAACCCTTCTCAGTCTTTGCACACTGGCAAGGAAGATCTTTATTAATTTGCAGCTCCCTGAGCCTTGAGATCAACCCTGGGTGAAGGTTTACGGTCTTCTCAGGTCTATTCTTGGCATGTGTTCTGTCTGGATTTTTGTGTGTTCTTTCCCCTCAATTTCTCCTGGCAGCTTTTATTTCTTTATTTTTCATTTATGTATCTTTTTTTAGAGATGGGGTTTTGCTAACTTGCCCAGGCTAGCTTTAACTCCTGAGCTCAAGTGATCTGCCCGCCTCAGCCTCCCAAAGTGCTGGAATTACAGGTGTGAGCCACCACACCTAGCTCCAGCAGCTTTTTGATGCCTTAGTTTCCCAAAGAGTCTCACCCAAGCTTCTTTACAGGGCTTTAGGTGTTCTGTTGTAGTCCTCTGCCTGTAGTCTCTTGCCCTAGCTGTCCAGGGGTCTGCAGTTTCCTTTACATGTCTTGATAGTCATCACAGTCTTTTGAAACTTCTAGCCTGTGATCCAAACTATGCCTCTATTTCTGTCTGAGCTTCAAGACAGGTGAGACAGAAACCAGTTCCTTGAGTACTTGAAACGTGGCTAGTGGAATTAAACCCTGACATTCCACTAGCCACCTGATGAATTAAACTTTAAATTTTATTTAATTTTAATTAACTTAAATTATTTAAAATTAAGCAATAATATTGGCTATAATAAAAAATATGGAGAACTGGGCACAATGGCTCACCCCTGTAATCCCAGCACTTTGGGGAGCTGAGGCAGGAGGATCACTTGAGCCCATGAGTTTGAGACCAGCCTGGGTAACATAAGGAGATCCCATCTCTGCAAAAAAAAAAAAATTTTTTTTAATAAGCCAGGTGTGGTGGCTAAATTAGCTGGGTGTGGTGGCACGTAGTTCCAACTACTCGGGAGGCTGAGGTAGGAGGATTCCTTGAGTTTGGGAGATTGAGGCTGCAGTGAGCTTAGGATCATGTGACTGCACTATAACCTGGGTGACAGAATGAGAATCAGTCGCTAAAAAACCAAAAACATAAAGATGACCAGTATTGGCGGGAATGTAGAGAACTAGAACCTTCATACCTTGCTGGTGGGAATGTAAAATGGTGCAGTTGCTTTGGAAAACAGTTTGGCAGTTCCTCCAAAAGTTAGATATAGAGGTGCCATATGATTCAGCAAGTCCACTGTGAGGTATATACCCAAGAGACTTGAAAACATAGTCACACAAAAACTCATACATGAATGTTCACAGCAGCACTATCCACAAAAGTTAAAAAACAGAAACAACCTAAATGTCTATCAATTGATCAATGTGATATATTTAAAAGGTAGTTTATCTATATAATAGAATATAAAAAGAAATTAGTACTTATACATGCTCCAACATGGATGAACCTTGGAAAAACTATGCCAAATGAAATAAACCAGACATAAAAACACATGTTACATGAATCCGATTACATGCAATGTCTAGAATAGACGAATCCACAGAAACAAAAAATAACATTAGTGATCACAAGGAGCTGGGGAGAAGGAAGGAATCGGTATAGGGTTTCTTTTTGGGACAATGAAAATGTTCAAGAATTAGATAGTGGTGATGGTTGCACAACCTTGTGAATATACCAAAAAATGTGAAATTGTACATTTTAAAATAATGCATTTTTTCAGTATGTAAGTTATATCACAATTTAAAAAATAGTCACATGTGACTAGTAGCTATGGCATTGAACAGCACAGGTCAGGATCAGACTTGGAAATTCCTTTCCCTTTGTCAGTGAACAAGAACCCAGTTCTGGCCAATGAAATATATGAGGGAGAGTTGCTGTGTTCTCCTAGGAAAGATTTCCTAACTTACAAGGAGACATGGTAAGAGGTGTCCCTTCCAAGGAGACATAGAAAGAGACATAACAGAGGTTAGCTATTTTTCCTGCTTCTTCATTCTTTTTCCTATGGTGTACAGGACATGCAGCTGAGAACCTGTGACGCTATCTAGAGTTCATGAGGAGGCAGGTGAACATACCCATATATATAATAGCCATATATGTATATGTATATGTATATACCCTATACCCATATATAAACATATATGGGTATGTATATATGCATATTTTGGCTATTTATTTTATTTTATTTATTTATTCTTAATTTCTTTTTCTTCAACTTTTATTTTAAGTTCCTCGGTACATGTGCAGGATGTGCAGGTTTGTTACAGGGGTAAATGTGTGCCGTGGTGGTTTGCTGCACAGATCAACCCATCACCCAGGTATTAAACCCAGCATCCATTAGCCATTCTTCCTGATGCTCCCCTTCTTCCCACTCCCTGCCCTCAATAGGCCCCAGTGTGTGTTGTTCCCCCTCCCCGTGTCCATGTGTTCTCATAGTTCAGCTCCTACTTATAAGTGAGAACATGTGGTGTTTGGTTTTTCATTTCTGTGTCAGTTTGCTGAGGATACCAGCTTCTAGCTCCATCTATGTTCCTGCAAAGGACATAATATTGTTCCTTTTTATGGCTGCATAGTATTCCATGGTGTCTATGTACCATATTTTCTTTATCTAGTCTATCATTGATGGGCATTTGGTTTGATTCTATGTCTTTGCTATTGTGAATAGTGCTGCAATGAATGTACACAGCCACATATATTTACAATAGAATATTTTCCTTTGGATAATTTCATTTTATTTGTTTATTTAAAAAATTTTATTTCAATAGCTTTTGGGATACACATGGTTTTGGTTACATGGATGAATTTTGTCACGATGAAGCCTGGGGTTTTAGTGTACACATCATCCAAACAGTGTGAATTGTACCCAAGAGGTGAATTTTCATCCCTCACTTCCCTCCTAGTCTCCCTCATTCTGAGGCTCCCATTTCTATTATACCACTTTGTCTGCCTTTGCGTACCCATAGCTTAGCTCCCACTCAGAAGTGAGAATGTCTGATATTTGGTTCTCCCTTCCCGAGTTACTTCATTTAGGATAATGGTCTCCAGTTACAACCAAGTTGCTTCAAAAGATATTATTTCATTTTTTTTTATGGCTTAATAGTATTCTGCTATATATCTATATTCATTATATATATATATGCCATAATTTTTTAATCTACTCATTGGTTGATGGGCACTTAGGTTGATTCCATGTCTTTGCAATTGTGAGTTGTGCTGAAATAAAACATACACGTGCAGCTGTCTTTTTTACATAATGATTTCTTTCCCTTTGGGTAGATACCCAGTAGCGGGATTGCCGGATTAAATGGTAGATCTACTTTTAGCTCTTTGTGAAATGTCCACACTGTTTTTCCACAGAAGTTGTACTAATTTACATTCCCACCAACAGTGGATAAGGATTTCCTTTTCACCACATTCATGCCAATATCTGTTTTCTTTTTTTTTTTTTTAATTAAATAATGGCTATGCTGACCAGGGTAAGGTGGTATTTCATTGTGGAAACCTACGTATATTGAGGATGGCAGAGGGGAAGATGGAAAACATGTGGGGTTTTGATGGTATTGTTGAGCCCTGTCTCATAGTTTACCTGAGGCCTTCCTTCTGTCTCCACTAGATATGCATTTATTTGAGAATATAAATTATCTCATTATTTAAGCTATTTTGAGTCAATTACTTGCTGCTGAAAACATCTGAACTGATACAGTTATATTCCCTCATCTCACCACTCTTCATTTTCATTCTCCTCCCCCTCCTCTCCCTCATATTTTTCCTGGAATTTCCCAAGGTGCTATTTTATGTTGGGTGGAAACTTTAGTACAGATATAGGAATTTCTGAGACTGTGCCTGACTGCTAGGTGAGGAGGATTTCTCCCTAATGGGTTTCTCTCTCCTCCTTAAGTAACTGCTGGAGGGATCATTCTATTACTAAACGGCATTTTCACAGCAGTCCAGCACACCATCCTTTATCTCATTTAATGTTCATTACAACCTAGTAAAATGGTTAGAACTGGGACTTTTACCCTATGTTGAGCATGAGGAAGGTGAGTTTTGGGTGGGAGTGATTTGCCCCAGGTCATCCAGGAGGTCGTGGAGAAGCAAAGAGTCAAACCCAAGTCTTCTGACTTCTGTTTTAGTGCCCCTAAGCACAACAGCTTCTTTGGAGCAGACATCGGGTAGCGGTGCTGGATTCCTATTCATTTTTCTTCTCCTTTCCAACAGGGAGGGCCATAATGGAATCTGCAGTCATGATTTAGAAGGAGGTACTGGCGGTCCCATCTTCTTCCTACCCTTTACCAATTCCATGACCAATGGGGTCTGCTTTAGGCTTTAGTGAGGCAGAAAACATGTGGATGGACCACATGCTAGAAGGCAGATTTAAAGTCCTAAACATTCGTCTTCTTGGGTTATAGAAATCTTGTCTCCTGGCCTCTAAACCTGAGACAATGGAGAGACCTGGACATAGGTAGGTGGATTTTGGTGCTGCCCTGAATATCTGTTGCATTTGAAAGACAGAGGGCCAGGTGTAATTGGGCTGGTTCAAGGTAGCTCATTAACCCACACCAGCAACAGGTATGAGGAGCAGTCCTGTGAAAGCCGTAATTCCAGTCTGGTTCCCGCAGTAATTCTGGCTCTCAAAGGAAACCAGGAAAGGAGCCTGGTACCTTCTCAGCTTATTCCACTTTCCCAAATCAACTGTCTTCAAGCCCCATACTTACCCCACATGCGTAACAACTGAAGACGGCTTTATTGCCTGTCTTACTGAGAAAATGCAAAACACCAGCTGTTAGACATCTTCCCAGCTCAAGTTCTTTCTCAGAGAATGGGGTATGGGATAGCAGAAGGATACCAACTTCACTAGTATAGTCATCAGCATCATCACCATGGTTAATTTCATCTCCATCAGCATCAACAACATCCAGAATAGTAGGAAGTGACATTACCAACATGTTAGGTGTGCTGTGATGCACTTTACACACACCATCTCATCTCACTTCTCACAATATCCCCATGAAATAGGTTCTGATATGATTTACAATTTACAGAGGAGGAAACTGAGGCACAGAACATTAAGTGGCTTACCTAGAGTCACACATACATTCGTGCAGAACCCAGGAATGGATCCCAGGCTTCTCTGACCCTGAGCCTAAGTGTTACAGTGCTTCCCTAGATGGCAGAAGCATTTAACCACTGATCATTTGGTTAGTCAATCAACAGGATAAAATTCTAATCCCTCTGCAGTTGCAGTCATTCCTCAGTATATTCAGAGGATTGGTTCCAGGATCACTTGCATATACCCAAATCCCAGCATGCTCAAGACCTGCAGCTGGCCTTGAAGAACTGTGTATAGGAAAAGTCTGCCCTCTGTATGTGTGGGTGTATTGTCTGTTCTCATGCTGCTAATAAAGACATACCTGAGATGGGGTAATTTGTAAAGGGAAGAGATTTAATGGGCTCACAATTCTACGTCTCTGGGGGGCCTCACACTCATGGTGGAAGGCAAGGAGGAGCAAGTCACGTCTTACATGGGTGGTGGCAGGCCAAGAGAGAGCTTGTGCAGGGAGCTCCTCTTTATAAAACCATCAGATCTTGTGAGACTTACTCACTATCATGAGAACAGCATAGGAAACACCCACCTCCCTGATGCAATTACCTCCCATTGGGTCCCTTCCACAGCACTTGGGAATTGTGAGAGCTACAATTCAAGATGAGATTTGGGTGGGGATACAGCCAAACTGGGTTTCACATCCAGGGAATACTGTGTTTTCATCTGCATTTGGTTGAAAAACATCCACGTATAAGTGGTCCTGTGCAGTTACAAACCTAAGTTGTTCAACTCTTGCTCAGTTCTACATCTCACATCTCTAATGCTCATGATTAGAAATAGAAATGTGAATGAAAAACTGAGTTTTATTTATTTATTTATTTATTTTTTGCAGGACAGCATGGAAAACAGGAACTGCTAGTGTTAAGTAGGAAGGACTGTCCACGAGGGGTAGATGAGATCACTGAGAATCCAAGGATAACTGTTTAAAATAGACCCTGGAGAATGAATCAGTGAGGACTGGGGGCTTTCCTCACCCAGAGGGAGGAGCTGGGGCCAAGCTCACCTTCTCATGGAGTGTGTGGGTTTCTCATCCCAGAAGGAGGAGCTTTGCCCAAGCCCAGCTTTCCAGGGCCTTTCTCAGATGACTCCAGAATGCCTGATGTCAGGCTGTATTTCTCCCTTGTCAAGGCTGCCATCACACTTACCAGTGTGGTGAATCCTCAAGGATCTGGAACCAGAAATACCATTTGAGCCAGCAATCCCATTACTGGGTATACACCCAAAGGATTATAAACCATTCTATTATAAAGACACATGCACACGTATGTTTATTGTGGCACTGTTCACAATAGCAGAGACTGGGAGCCAGTCCAAATGCCCATCAATGATAGACTGGATAAAGAAAATGTGGCACATATACACCATGGAATACTGTGCAGCCATATAAAAGGATGAGTTCATGTCCCTTGCAGGGACATGGATGAAGCTGGAAACCATCATTCTCAGCAAACTAACAAAAGAACAGAAAACCAAACACTGCATGTTCTCACTCGTAAGTGGGAGTTGAACAATGAGAACACAAGGACACAGGGAGGGGAACATCACACACCAGGGCTTGTCGGGGTTGGGGGAGTGGGGGACTATGGGAGGGATAGTATTAGGAGAAATACCTAATGTAGATGACGGGTTGATGGGTGCAGCAAACCACCATGGCATGTGTATGTAACAAACCTGCAAGTTCTGCACATGTATCCCAGAACTTAAAGTATAATTTTAAAAAAATAAAAAGGAGCGTAATTAATAGAGTGGGGTCTTTCCCCGGAACATACTCCCACCGAGGGTCCCCTAAGCACACTCTCTCTGAGGGTGATAAGAGGATGACAATCTTGTCCCCTCTTTCTGATCTTGGTTTTGTCATCTCCAATAAAGCCATTCTGTGTGATGCCGTGCAGAATTCATCACAAGCCCTGGCACCTGACAGATGGCAACCACAAAGGGACCCACCTTAGGGACAGTGAGGTGACAGACATCCTCTAGCACAGTGCTGAGCACAGAAAGAGCCAGAATGGCTGCCACTTGCCACGGTATCTTTGAGATCATGATTGTCATCTTCACTGTGAATGTGGCCATCACTTCCCTGTCTCAGCCAAGCATTGTACATGCCCTTCCTTCTCTCCCTCCGTCTTGGCGATCCCTGCAGCATGGAAGGCAGGGGACTTTAAGAAACCAGCCTCATACTTCAGTGCGGCATCAAAGAAATGTCAGAGGCTGAGTCCGCTCCAGTATGTAATGTGTCCTGTCAATCAGCCCTCAGACCGAAGACCTGCAAGGTCCATAGACAGAGGCCCGAGAAGATTTATTTTGTCTCATTTAATTGCCCTTTTTGCTTTGTAAACATAAAGGTTGCAGCTTATAGTCTGACAGCTAGAGTAGCTTTTTTCTTATCAGAGAAAAAAAAAATACATTTGGATTCTCAGAAAATGTTTCCCTCACTCTTCTCTAATAGCCCACCCCACTTTCCCCTTGCCTAGTGCAAGGACTTGGAGGCTTGTTCAGAAAGACCCCAGCACTGGAGTTATATGGACTCCTGTGACCTCAGGCTAGTGGCCATTCCTCTCCTGCCTCAGTTTCTTCTTCTCTTGAATGGGGATGACAATAAGACTCACCTCAAAGGGTTGCTGTGAAATTTCGCTGAAGTGGTGCCATAGAGTGACTGAGAGTCAGAGCTAGGAGCTGGAGTTTCTGGGTTCAAATCCCAGCTCTGTCACTTACTAGTTATGTGATGTCATCTCTCTGTGCCTCATCTTCCTTCTCTGTCAAATGGAAACGACAGTAATGGCACCTAGTGCACAAGGTTATTAGGAGGAGCAAATAAGTGAGTTAATATGTGTAAAGATCTCGGAACAGAATAAGGGCTGCTTAATGGGAGCTTTTATTTTATTTTATTTTTATTGTTTTGAGACAGAGTGTCTCTGTTACCCAGGCTGGAGTGCGGTAGCACGATCTCATCTCACTGCAACCTCCGCCTCCCGGGTTCAAATGATTCTCCCGCCTCAGCCTCTCAAAGAGTTGGGACTACAGGTGCCCACCAGCCTGCCCAGATAATTTTCATGTATTTTTAGTAGAGACGGGGTTTCATCATGTGGGTCAGGCTGGTCTTGAACTCCTGACCTCAAATGATGTGCCTGCCTCAGCCTCCCAAAGTGCTGGGATTACAGGTGTGAGCCACGGTGGAGCTTTGAAATGATCACGTGCCACGTGCTTAGTTCATGCCTGGCTTTCAAAGGAGGCAGCTGTTGTTATTTACAAAGTAACTCCTCAAGGAATGCTTTACCTATTGGCTTTTAATAATTTGGGGAGTTCCTGTAAAATGCAGATTTCTGCATTTGTGAGAAGCTGGAAGCTCTCTAGCACTACTGGAGCCACATTCCTACACGGTAACAATTGCTGTGCTGAGTGGTGGGGCCTGCCATTACCCTCAGACCTGTAGGCATTCCTTTTTTCACCTTCTGGTCACAGAAACCTGAGAGAGGTTCTTACTCATAGAGGCTGAGGCCACTGGAGCTCTTCTTTTCTCCCAAGACGTTCATCCAGTGTCAAGCTTAAGCAATGCACCATCTTGCCATGGGGTGATATTTCCAGCCTTGACTGAGACAGGGCTATACCCTTGGCTGCAGGTTTCAGACCAACTCTTCTACCCTTGGGCCACACGAGGCCTGCTGAAGTCCAAAAATACTCAACATAGAAATTCAGAGGGAAAGTTATAAAGATTTTTCACGTTGCTGCTTTTCAAATATCCCAGATGTTAGCCATTCTAACTTAGTTTAATCACTAGGTGATTTAAGTCTTTAGACTATCTGCATATTTACATGAGACTTAATAATAAACTTTTCGTGTTGAAGGCAGGGAAATTTGTAACCCATTCATACATGTATTTGCAAATATTTTCTCCATCAGTTGCTCTTCTCTGTAGCCCTAAAAGCTGCTCACTACTACTTTGCTTTTCTGGTTTGTATTGTCTGGTTAAAAACATCAACTCGATCATGTAACCATCTTTAAGCAAATATCCAACGATATGTATCTACAGAAATCATTTCTATGGCTCATTTCCACCTTTAAAAAAGGGGAGATTTTCCTTTGCAAGAAAGATCTCAAAAGTTGCGGCAGGTGCTGAGTCAGTAACATAAATAAATAAAAAGGGCTGGGTGTAGTAATAGGGAGGGGTGAGGAGTATGGCAAACTGAAGACAACATGCTCTGTGTAGAAGAGGCAGCTGAAACTCAGCTCTGGTCAAGGGTTGCCAAGCAGGAATTGAAACTCAGTGTTAACAGACAGCCTAATTTTTAAAGAAAGTTGGGAATGCTCAATTTTTATCAGAAATTGTTCAATTTTTAAATATTGATAAGTACTAAAAATAAAGAAAAAACCCAACTCTGTGAGCCAAACAAAACACATCTATGAGATCAATGAGATCAATTTGGGCTCAGATGTGCAGCCTCTTCAGTGCAGAATATTAGTAATGTGTTTGGGGTGTGGAGTCAGAAGACCCGGGGTTGGCTCTGAGCACTGACACCAGCAGATTGTCAGGGTCGTTTAAACTCTCTGAACTTCAATTTCTTCATCACTAATATGGAGACACAACTATTTGCCTGAAAGAGTTATTGTTGAGGATTAAATGAGGAAATTCTGGCCAGGTGCGGTGGCTCACGCCTCTAATCCCAGCACTTTGGCAGGCTTAGGTGGGAGGATCATGAGATCAAGGGGATCTTGATCAGGAGATCAAGACCATCCTGGCCAACACGGTGAAACCCCATCTCTACTAAACATACGAAAAAAAAAAAAAAGAAAAAATAGCCGGGTGTGGTGGTGGGTGCCTGTAGTCCCAGCTACTCTGGAGGCTGAGGCAGGAGAATCACTTGAATCCGGGAAGGGGAGATTGCAGTGAGCCGAGATCGCACCACTGAACTCTAGCCTGGGCGACACAGCGAAACTCTGTCTTTAAAAAAAAAAAAAAAGAAAAGGAACTTCTTATGCAAATCTTAGTGCACTGTCAGCATGTAGTAAATGCTCAGGAAATAAATGGTGGCTGTAAGAGGTTTCCTATGTGAGAGGCACATGATTTTTTACCGGTGATGGTCAAATAGCTTTTCACCACAGCCAGAGCAGCGGATCTGTGGCCAATCAAAACGTGAGCATGATTTGATTGCAATCATTACCAGGTAGTCTTGTCAGATCAGCTCTTTTATTTCTCCCCCTTCTAAAATTGGTTTCTCCAGGGCCGAGTCCACTGATCCCACAGAGTGTAGCTCCAGCTTCCATTCTCCCATCATTCACTCAGTAGAGAAAGGCCAATATTGCTGTTTCCTGTGCACTCAGCTTGGCTGCAAATGCATTCAGGAAAGACCAAATGGGGGGCAGTGTGGCATCGTATCCTGAGTCAAAGAGGGCCTGGACAGAGACTGCTGGTTGGCAAGTTCTTTCTTGGCACAAAATGAGCAGTCAGCAGAAGGTGTTTTATACACTGCCCTGAATTAGCCGGCTATTAGCATGAAAAATATTAAGCAATAAACAGTTGCGATATTTAACATTCTCTACAGAAGCCTGTTGCCACAGGCATAACCAATGCAGACCGTGTTAATGAGCAAACAGAAGCCATACAGCAGGAAGGGACGGGGCTGGCTGTGGCATACGCAGGCTCTAGGCACCTCACCAACAAAACATGCTAGGTTGAGCTAGGTGTGCTGGCTCATGCCTGTAATCCTAGCACTTTGGTAGGCCCAGGTGGGTGGATTGCCTGAGCTCAGGAGTCTGAGAGCAGCCTGGGCCACATGGTGAAACCCCATCTCTACAAAAAATTGCACAGAATTAGCCGGGCGTGGTGGCATGAGCCAGTAGTCCCAGCTACTCAGGAGGTTGAGGCAGGAGAATTCCTTGAACCTGGGAGGCGGAGGTTGCAGTGAGCTGAGATCGCGTCACTGCACTCCAGCCTGGGTGACAGAGTGAGACTCCGTCTCCAAATAAAATAAAATAAAATAAAATAAAATAAAATAAAATAAAATAAAACAAAATAAAATAAAATAAAAACAAAACATGCTAGGTTGAAGATGTGCGTGCCATATGTGGAGGCTTGTATACATGGGCACGCCTCTGCTTGGGCACATGCACATGCAAACGTCCACATGCAGATACACACATAGAAATATTTATGCACAAGTGCAATGCACCCAGGAACATACGCACACACGCGCCACATTCACACGCGCAGGCACTCAGGCATCCCACTTTTCTTGTGCTCATGTACCCAAATCCACAGTCACAGGCATATGTACATGCACATACACACAAGGAAAAACCTGTCCCCCAGTGATGGGTATAGTGGTTTGGTCTGACCTGATAATAGAATTTATTTTCTGTCCATTTGGAGTAGAGATTTGGCCAAATGATGACTTCACTTAGTGACCACTAACCCCGATGGCTGCTTCATGTGATGGATTTTAAAGGATAAAAGATTTGGCTGCAATGGAACGGTGGCTGTGTAGGACCAGGGATACAGATATTTAGGCTAAAAGAGTATAAACAACCCGTGTGCCTTTAAAGAGTTGTTTATATGACTGGAGACTGTATGGACACTAATGGTCTTGTTTCCCTGGGACCCTAACCAGTGGGAGGGTTCAAAAACTTTCCATGACTCCCTCCTGCCTTAGGAACCAATCTAGACTCAGGCATTCTGTACTGATCTTCCTTTAGCATTGGTTCGGAATTTTCTCAGTTACTCTTAACTATGCCTGTGAGTCTCCAAATATCCTGAGCAATTTGCTTTAAACAAAACAAAACAAACAAACAAAAACAACAATAACAGAAAACAAGCTGAATGCAGTGGTTCATGCCTGTAATCCCAGCACTTTGGGAGGCCAAGGCAGGAGGATCACTTGGGGTCAGGAGTTTGAGACCAGCTTGGCCAAATTGGTGAAACCCTGTCTCTACTAAAAATACAAATATTAGCAGGGCGTAGTGATGCACGCCTGTAATCCCAGCTATTCGGGAGGCTGAGGCGACTTGAACCTGAGAGGTGGAGGTTGCAGTGAGTAGAGATTGTGTCATTGCACTCCAGGCTGGGTGACAAGAGCGACACTCTGTCTCAAAAAACAAACACACGCACAAACAAACCAATAAACAAAAAAATCACCTCATTCTTTCATTTCCTCAGGTCTTTGCACATACTCTGACATCTTCCCAGAAAGCTCTTTTCCTTTCTTCTCTCTCCTTTTTTTTTTTTTTTTTTGTTGAGAAAGGATCTCGCTCTGTGGCCCAGGCTGGAGTGCAGTAACGCGATCTCTACTCACTGCAACCTCTGCTTTCCGAGTTCAAGCGATTCTCCTGCCTCAGCCTTCTGAGTAGCTGGGACTACAGGTGCACGGCTAATTTTTATATTTTTAGTAGAGATGGGGTTTCACCACATTGGCCAGGCTGATCTCAAACTCCTGACCTCAAAGTGATCCACTTGTCTAGGCCTCCTAAAGTGTTGGGATTACAGGTGTGAGCCACTGTGCCTGGCCGTCTCTTCTCATTTTTAAAAACCCAACAGAAATGTCACTTCTGGGAATACTTCTGCTTAACTCAGCAGGCAAAAGACCATTAATCCATTAGGAGCCTATGTGTTATGCACTGTGTTTGGGGTTCATGATCTTGAACTCCTGGACTCAAGTGATCTTCTGACCTCAGCCCCCCAAAGTGCTGGGATTACAGGTGTGAGCCACTGCACCTGGCTTATTGCATTTGGGATTTAAAGACAGCTGCAATACAGTCCAGGCTCATGTGGAATCCCCAGAATTAGCCACCGTGACTAATTCTGTGTTTCTAAAGCACCCTGCACACAGCGCCCTGTGGTAACTTTATTGTAGCGCAAGTATTTTCATGTCTGTGTTTTTCTCTAAGGAAATAGCTGTTGCTTTTCCTCCTCCTCCTCCTTCTTCTCCTATCTAGATTTTTAAAAAATATTTTAGACTCAGGGGTTATATGTCAAGGTTTGTTACGTGGGTATGATGAGTGATGCTGAGGTTTGGGCTTCTTGATCCCGTCACTCAAATAGTGAACATAATACCTGACAGGTAGTTTATCTCCTTTTCTCTCTCCCCTGTTTTGAGATCCCCAGTGTCTATTATTCCCACCTTTGTGTCCATGTGTACTCAATGTTTAGCTCCCTCTTATAAGTGAGAACAGGTGGTATTTGGTTTTCTGTTTCCGTGTTGATTTGCTTGGAATAATGGCCTCTAGCTATACGCATGTTGCTGCAAAGGACGTAATTTCATTCTTTTGCATGGCTGCATAGTATTCCATGCCGTATGTATACTACATTGTGTTTATCCAGTTCAGCCTTGTTGGGCACCTGGGTTCATTTCATCCCTTTGCTATTGTGAAGAGTGCTGTGATAAACAGGGGAGTGCAGATGTCTTTTTGGTAGAACGATTCATTTTTCTTTGGGTATATACCCTGGTATGGGATTGCTGGGTGGAATGGAATTCGATTTTTAGTTCTTTGAGAAATTTCCAAACTGCCTTCCATAGGGGCTGAACTAATTTGCATTCCCACCAACAGTGTATAAGTATTCCCTTTCTCTGCAACCTTGCCGACATCTGTTAGTTTTTGACTTTTTAATAATAGCCATTCCCACTGGTGTGAGATGGTAGCTCATTGTAGTTTTGATTTGCATCTCAAGAATGAGCTCCTTAAAGCCTGAAGCTGTGTCTTTTCTATTACTGTGTCACCAGTGCTTAGCCCCGTGCCTGGCCTAATGTAGATAGTTGATAGGCTCTCATGATGTAAAGTAAAAAATCTATTGTAGTAAAATGCAAATGATAGTAGCCAGCAATGAACTCTAAGTAGATTTGTTCGTGTAAAATGAAGGAGGGAGGGTGGATGTGATCTCATGACGGAGTTTAAGTGCTATGTGAGATTGCTCTGATTAGTGAGATGAGAGAAAGCCGCCTGCAGAATGTTTTCATTCCCGCTATGACAAGCCTTCGATAAGTCAGAACATGTTTAGGACCAGCCTGAAGCAGGGCAGGGAGAGGGGGGATGGAAAGAAATAGACTCAAATGAACAGGGGTCAGGACAGGGGGTACCGTTGGGTAGGGTTAGATAGACAAGAAGGATAGGATCGCTTTGTTGCTGCTTAGATCGCTGACTGAGTAGAGGTACCATTCCCTGAGATGGGGATGATTGGAGGAGATTTGAGAAGGAGAGTCCAGTTGGCAGAGGAGGATTCGTGGAAGTGCTTTAGTAGGAAGCAAACCCAGGAAACACCGGCAGGAAAGTGGGACAGTAGGACAGGGAAGGGAAAGAGAAAATGCAATGGTGCAGCAAATTGAAAGATCTGTGGCTTAGACCCACAGGGAAGCCCTGGAGACAGCGCAGGTCACACCCCAGAGCTGTCTCTATCTGGGCATGAGGCCTAAAGTATTTATATTCCTGCAACTGGCAGTCATTGGTTAAAAACTGTCCCCCGTGGGGCCATAAATCCCTAGGCACTCTGGCTCTGTGCACATCCAGGAATAGTGGTTTCCAGCAGCCTGTGTGCAGCCAACCCTCTGACAAAACAACAAGGGGCTGCCGGTTGGGAGTGGAAACCGCAGGAGCTTGGCAGCACAAACCCAGTCTGGGGACCGAGACTGTGTGGACAGAGTTACACAGTAGCAGGGTTGAGGGTTTGACTGAGGCCTTACTGAGTTGGGGTTACATGCGGATGCCTTCTCTGAGTGAAGATTAGTATTATTAAGTTGGTGTATTAGGCTTGCATGGCTATAAAGAAATACCTGAAACTGGGTAATTGATAAAGAAAGGAGGTTTCATTGGCGCATGGTTCTGCAGGCTGCACAAGCAAGGCACCCACATCTGCTTGGCATCTTCTGGGGAGGCCTCAGAGAGCTTTGACTCCTGGCAGAAGGCGAAGGGGGAACCGGCATGTCATGTGGGGAAAGCAGGAGCAAGAGTGGGTGGGAAGTGCCACATGCTTTGAAATGACCAGATCTCTTGAGAACTCTCTCATCGTTGCGAGGACAGCACCAAGCCATGAGGGATCCAATTCCATAAAAAAAAAATACCTCCCACCAGGTCCCAACGCCATTGTCAGGGCATCTCAACATGAGATTTAGGTGGGGACAAATATCCAAACCATATCAGTGGGTTCGTCATTCATTCAATCAATCCATCAATATTACAGTGTGCCCCGTGCCTTGTTCCGTTGCAGGCAACAAGGCTCCTAGCAGATAAAGTCTCCGCCCTCACAGAACAGCTACTCTCATGGCAGAGATAATAAACAGCAGAATTCTAACATGTCAGGTAGGGATAAGTGCCAGGAAGGAAATGTCAACAAACGCCAACAGAGTAAGGGGACGGTGAGCGAAGGGGTGAGCTGGAATTCGCCTACGTTGTCTTTAAGGAGGTGACATTTGAGTTGTGACTTGAATGGAGGCAGCCAGCTATGTCAGCATCTGGGGGAAGAGCGTTCCAGGCAGAAAGAGCCAAGAGAGAAACAAGCGTGGATTGATGGCAGGACTGTAGGAAGGTCTGTGTGGCAGAAAGGTAGTCGGAGACCAGGACACAAAGTGAGCACCTTGGCCATGGGCTTTGTTCTGAATGTAATGGGTAGCCAATGATGGTCCATATTTATACATTTAAAATGTATTTAATTTTTAACTGTATTTAATTTTTATTAACTATTTAATTTTTAATTTTAATTGTGTTATTTGCGGCACACTGATGTTTTGATATGTATTTACATGGGAGAATGATTTAATCATGCTAATTAACATACCTATCATCTCATTTCCTTACAGTTTTTTTTTTGTAATGAGAACATTTAAAATTTACTCTTTTAGCAAATTAAAATATATAATATGGCTGGGCGTGGTGGCTCACGCATGTAATTCCAGCACTTTGGGAGGCTGAGGCGGGTGGATCACGAGGTCAGGAGATCGAGACCATCCTGGCTAACATATTGAAACCCCGTCTCTACTAAAAATACAAAAAATTAGCCGGGCGTGGTGGCGGGCGCCTGTAGTCCCAGCTACTCAAGACGCTGAAGCAGGAGAATGGCGTGAACCCGGGAGGCGGAGCTTGCAGTGAGCCAAGATCGCACCACTGCACTTCCACGTTCAGCAGAAGATAGCAACACCCCTCTCCCAGTGATCACCACAGTCATTCCCTTCAGTCTGATTAACCAGCTTAAGTCATGTAACCACAGTCACTGTTGAAATGTGTGCATTGGTTGACTGAGAAATTAGACTCCATAGCTGGAGTTGAGGATGATGTCAGATTCCTGTGGGTCACATGGATTCACGCATTAACAATGGGCTTTTGAACGAAATGTGAAGGCGAAGAGGGAGAATGTTATGTGTGGATGCTGAACAAGCAGAAATCAATTTTATCTACAGGTATCATCAGGGTGTAAAGAGCAATCAATATTGTCAGAGTGGGAGAGATTTTCTCAGGAAATCCTGCAACTTGAGAGGGGAAGTAGATTGATTATTATTAAATTAAATTAATTTATTATGTATTATTATTTATTACAAAGAAAGACAAAACTTTCTTATATACACCTCCAACTTATATATTAATATCTTTGAAATAGGGGTACTGGTAACTTCTCTATTGAGTGAGGCATAAATGAATGAATATGGAAAAGTTTCATCCTTCATCCTCAGCTAGGAGAGGCTTAGAGAAGGAAGTGAAAGGTCTCTACATTGGCAAGAGACAAAACTGGTCCTTGAGTTCAAGGAGAATGAGATGTGGGTCCTTTCTACTCCATAGTATTCCTGTGGTGGATGTTAGGAGCAGAAGGCCACTTCCCCGAATCTCAAATCAGATGGATGTATAAACAGGGCAAGCTCAGGCGTGGATTGTGCTGTATCACCCACCTGGTTTTGAGAGATATCCAGGTTAGCCTCTTGCCTCTGGGTGAGGCTAGCTCTCCTGGTGATCCTTCTTATTTAGACATAGGGCATGCCCTAGCCATTCATATTAAGATGAGAGCTGTGGATGCAAGGGAGACCCCAAGCCTGATCTGTGAGTGAGAATTATTTAGGATGCGGACTGGTATCTGATACTGAATCCTCATTGTGGCAGAGTCTCTGTGTCTAAGTAGGGGCAAGTATGCATGGAAAATCTATGGCTTGATTAAACAACACAGACAGATAAATGAAGGGCTCCAGCAAGGCAAGGTGTGGGGTCCAGGCTAGGTCTATAATTAGTCCAAAAGAATTCAAGTTAGGCCCATACAGGCAGGGCCGCTTTAGAAACCTACAGGTTATCCCATGGACAAATGTCTCTAGTCTTAATGAACAGCTCTCTGAACTTAGTGTCTGACATCAATAGATAGCAGAATTTCTCCTCTTGACCAATGCTTAAGTCATGAGAGTAAGACTGCTTATAGTCAATGCTGTCTAGTGGAATGAGGATAAATTTTGAAGATAGACTGGGGTTTGGATCCTGGGTCCATCACTTATCAGCTATATGGCCGTGGATAAGTGAGATTGCATTTCTCACCTGCAGTATCCTTATCTATTAAGTGGGCACGTCATGTGTTGTTATGGGAATATTCAGAGGGTTAAATAAAATAATGCACATAAAGCTTTTTAGCATGTTCCAGGTATAGAGTAAGCACTCAATAAACTGTAGCTGTTATTATGGGAACAGCAGCTCAGTTCCTTTTTTTTTTTAAATGGAATCTTGCTCTGTTGCCCAGGCTGGAGAGCAGTGGCATGATCTTGGCTCATTGCAACCTCTGCTTCTCAGGTTCAAGAGATTCTCCTGCCTCAGCCTCCCAAGTAGCTGGGACTACAGGTGCCCACCACCATGCCCAGCTAATTGGACAGCTCAGTTCTTAAGCCTTAAGTGCACCTCCTACCAACCTACTCAGCAGAGCTCTGCAGAAACCTGTTGGAAATAATAAGCAGGATGTCATTGTTGCATAACATTGCTGTTAATTCCTGGCAAACTCCTGTGCCTTGGAGGATGATAAGGAGAATGAGAATGCAAAGATAATCATTTACTTTATTTAAGAAAAGCAGCCAGACATGGTGGCTCATGCCTGTAATCCCAGCACTTTGGGAGGCCTAGGCAGGTGGATCATTTGAGGCTGGGAGCTCGGGACCAGCCTGGCCAACATAGCAAAAACCTGTCTCTACAAATAATACAAAAATTAGCCGGGTGTGGTGGTGTGTGCCTATAATTCCAGCTACTTGTGAGGCCAAGGCAGGAGAATTGCTTGAACCTGGGAAGTGGAGGTTGCAGTGAGCTGAGATTGTGCCACTGCACTCCAGCCTAGGCAACAGAGCGAGACTCTGTCTCAAAAACAAAAACAAAAGCAAAAACCTCACAAGGAACAGGTTGAGATTATAACAACAGCAACTCGTTGGCCAAACTTCCACACCGTGGGGCTCATGAAAAGAGAACAGATAACGTAAGAATGGTCAATGAAATATACCTTCAGTTGCTTTTTGTGGAAAGGCAATGAATGGCAGCATATTCTACCCACTTCTCCCAACTTCAGGATGGCAGCTCATGGGCTGATCATGCCAGATCCTTCAATTGCTCACAGTCGCACATGGGAAATCTGCAGTAACTCAACGGTCTGGCATACCACTCACCACAAATCCTTAATCTGGCTTTAAAATATCTCCATGACCTAGAATCGTACTCACTTTTCCAGTGTCTTCGCTTGACATTTAAGCTTTGTTCACTCTGCTCTTGTGACATTGTTCTTATTTCCTTTAGCCTATCAATCTGAGCTCCTTCATGCCTCTGGGCTTTTGCACTTGGCATCTCTTCAGCCTGAACCACTCTTGCCTGAAACCCCTTCCTGACCCTTCCTTCCTTGACTGACTCTTAGTTTCACCTTAGGTCTTGGCTTACTGACATATCCTTGGGAACATGGAACATCTTACCTGATTTTCCAGACTACTATTATATATGTTCCCTTAGCACCTTGACATTCTTCACAGTAACTAGCCAGTTGAAATTAATTATTAATTCATAAAGTAATGACTATTAATTACATAAAGTAACTCTCCAGTTGAAATTAATTATTAATTCATAAAGTAATTGCTATTAACTACTGGGGTAATTATTTAATCTCTCTCTTGCTGATCTGTACTGATTAGGATAGACAGTATATTTTTTGAAAATAATAAAATAAGTACTACGCCAGAGAACTTAAAGGGTAAAATGATGGCCAAAGATTCTTGCCTTTCATTCATCCATATGCCATCCATCCATCCGTCCATCCACCCATCCATCCATCCTTCTATCCGTCCATTCATCCATCCATCCATCCATCCATCTAACTATTCATCCACTCTCTCTAGTACATCATTTAAGACAACAAACACTCTGAACATTTGCTATGTATCAGCCCTTGGTAAGCTCCATGGAGGCCCATTTACGTGCTTATTTCTGTCATTCTTTTCAAATTTACTAGAAGATGCAACTATTTGCCATCACAGTGCCAAGGCCAAGTGGGCAAATATCTAAGTTCTATTTCTTTTTTTTTTTTTTTTTTTTTGAGATGGAGTCTCGCTCTGTCGCCCAGGCTGGAGTGCAGTAGCGCGATCTGGGCTCACTGTAAGCTCCACCTCCCGGGTTTACGCCATTCTCCTGCCTCAGCCTCCCGAGTAGCTGGGACTGGCTAGTTTTTTGTATTTTTTACAGGATGTATTGTTAGCCAGGATGGTCTTGATCTCCTGACCTCGTGATCTGCCCATCTCGGCCTCCCAAAGTGCTGGGATTACAGGCTTGAGCCACCGCACCCGGCCTCTAAGTTCTATTTCAAGGAGAATAATGAAGTGTGAACAATGTGAGTTTACATGTGTTTTTAATTAAGAGGTAGGGGCAGGGTGGGGTAGAAAACTAACGGAGTTGTTAGGATAACCGGTAGAGGCTTAATTGGAGAAGATGATGCAGGCAAATGGCTGGAAGACCGATCCACATTTAAGTTATGCATACGCAGAGCTTCTTGGAGCTCCTATAATGCACTACAGTGAGAAGGTGAGTTTATTTCCAAGGACTGGGTCAGGGATCAGCATTTGACCTTACCCAAGTCAATGTGTTGGCAGTGGCTAAGGTCACTGTGTTAGCCTCGGCCCCTGGCTATATTTCTGTCTATGTTTTCTTAACCAAGACTTAAACCTTGATAATTCTGACTGATGCCCTGATCTTCTTCATGGACCTTATTCTCTATATCCCTGAACCTCTTGTGGGGTCCCACTCCCTGAAGAGTGACTTCCAATTCTCTAACAGAGTTGTAAGGCTCTATTCACCTGAGCTTCAGTGTCACCCTCAGATCTCCTAGCTGTCTATCCATATACCACTCACCCAGCCGTCCTTCCACCAGAATATCCTGGATTGAGCTTAAATTCACCCCTACCCTTTGCTCTTCCAGACGGTGAACTCAACTGGTTGCAAATGAGTTCAAATGGTGCAAAATTTGGACTGGTTGCAAATGGTCCAAAAGTTCTTACTTCTCTGAATAATCCCTAAGTTATGAAGTAGTTCAGAGAATTAAATGAGTTAGTGTATGTAGAGGGCTTTAACAGTGCCCACAGGCAGTGGCCGGTGTCATCATTGCTGTTGTTAGTATGGATCTCTCAGGACGGAGTGCTGGAAAGCAAAGAACACTTATCCCAGCTTCACAAGACCTGGTTCTTTCCAGGGTCTGCAACTAATTTAAGTGTGATTTGAAGTAAGCCCCTTGATACCTTTGGATCTCAATTTCGCCATCTCAAGTCATCTCAAAGGCCCTCTTTAACTAGACCCTGGCTTATTTTCTACAGGCTTAATTCCCCAAATACTGGAATGGTGCATTAATTCATTGATAACTCTTACAGCATTAATTAAAAGACAGCAATCAAATTGATTGAAGTCAAAAGAAGATTTTTTCCCCTTTAGCTTACAAAACAATGTCAGTAGGGTTACCTTTCTGTTCCCTTTTCAGCTTGACTTTGCTTTGACTTGGCTTCCTGCTCAGGCAGGCACTCCCCTCAGGTACCGGCTGGCATGCCCTGGTTGTTCTCCCCAGCAGCCGAATAACCACAGTTGAAGGACAGTGACTTTTATGCCAATCTTCTATCAAAAGTCCCAGAATTCACATCTCCAGGACTGAAGTGGGTCATGTGACTTTCTGAACCAATCACTGTTCAGAAACAGTGAGGGCTGGTCATGTTGCCTATGAAGCCCTGATGTTGATAATGGGAGTGGGTGCCAGCAGCCTCATAAGATTAGGAGGTGGAAAGACTAGATGCCCACAGGGAAACTGGAATGTTGTACTAGAAGAAGGAGAGATGGCTACAGGGTAGGCAGAACAACAGATGTCCATGGAAGAGGCACACAAATGGAGCCTGCCATAACCTGGCCCTGGTCTACCTCTCTGGAACTTTCTCTCTTCCCATTCTTTGAATGCCATATTCTTTCTTCTGTTTCCCTTCTCTTGCCAGAACACCTTCTTATCCTTGTCTGCTTGCTGAGCAGCTTCCCACCCTTCAAGAATTGTGAGGAACTGTTCTTCATTGTTCCTTCCTCTGTGTGCCCATAATGCCATGCTTGGAGCTACAGCTCAGAGACTGTGATGATGCAATGCAACTGCTTATTCCCTGCCTGTCTCCTTCGCTGAACTGTGAGTCCCAGAGGGCAGTGACTCTGAGATTTATCTTTGTAGCTCTAGTGCCTGGAGGAGTCGTGGTGCACAGTAGGCACTTAATAAATGTTTCTTGCATTAAAAGGATTCAATCAAGTTGCAATTTATCTAAGCCTTGCCAGTGTCACCAATTGCGCATCATTTTCCTGTGTCCTACAGGATGCTGGGAAGATCAATGTGACACAATTACAAAGGCCTGGGAGAGGAGGGCAGCCAGTGAATACAAGATTTTGTTCTTAGTGGTGTATTGTTTATTAAGAGACCTTGGCACCTTGCATCTGCCAGTAGCTGGACAAAAGAATTGGAAAGTTGTGACCAGAATGCCGAAGTGGATAAAAAAGTTCTGTTGGCAAATGCTGAAAACATCAGCTAAACAGCCCATAATTTACATTGGATTAGCAAGTGAAAGAGGAGGTGACCGCCGCCACAATGCCTTCTTGGCGTATGAACATCTCATTTATAAAAATATTGATTCCACTTCTTTGGACATAATTGATTAATTATATTTTGGGAGAGAAAAATCGTTTCCAGGTCTCTGCAGGGTTTGCCTCGCCTCATCTCACAATGTCTTGTTCTCCCAACGGCTGATAACCTTATTTTTCAAGACTGTGACTCCTCCCTCTCTGGAAGTGGGAGGCCACAGAGTTTACAAGAAAATAGGAAGAATCTGTCTCTGAGAGGATCCTAGGTAGACTGGAAAAAGAAATAGTTTAAGCATGGAATACCAGAGTCATAGTCTTAGAAATAGAAAGCACCCTTAGAAATGATGAAACTCAGAGGTCTTTGATTTTCAAATCTTACAAGCCGTCAATCATTGCATTTTAGAAGAGGATGGCAAAGAAAGTGAGAAATCCAAATCGCATTAAAATGCTGCTTTCTCTGTCATTAAAATCCCAGTACATGTTCTCTATGAAAAATGAGAATGAAGAACAAAGTTGAAATTAAAAATGATTTTCTATTATCATGTGAAGAAAATAACTACACACACACACACACACACACACACATATATATATAAAATACACATATATAGTATAACCACAGTTGAAGGACAGTGACTTTTTTCCAATCATGTATCAAAATTCTCAGAAATCACTTTTCCAGGACCGAACTGGGTTATGTGACCATCCCTGAACCAATCATTGTGACCTGGGTGAGGGCTGGTCCATGTTGCACATGAACCCCTGACATTGATAATGGGAGTGGGTGCCATCGGCCTCACTGGATTGGGAGATGGAAATGCATCCATCCCGCCCATCTCCCAAACTGATAAGGCTGGGATGTAATTATTGGCCATACATATGTCTTCTTTGAGAAATGTCTATATATATTGAGACAATATATATTTGAGAAATGTCTTTATATGTTTAATTATATATATATATAAAATTTGAGATGGGGGTCTCACCCTATTTCCCAGGCTGGAGTGCAAAGGCATGATCACGACCCACTGCAGATTCAAACTCTTGGGCTCAAGCCATCTTCCTATCTCAGCCTCCTGAGTAGTTGGGACCATAGGTCTGTGCCACCATGCCCAGCTAATCTTTATTTTATGTTTTGTAGAGGTCTCACTATGTTGCCCAGGCTGGTCTCAAACTTGTGGGCTCAAGACGTCCTCCCACCTGGACCTCCCAATGTGGTGGAATTACAGGCATGAGTCCCTATGCTCAGCCACTATTAATATTTAAAAGTATGTATTTTAAATAATATTTTCCCAACAGTAGAATTATTCTCTACATATTGCTTTGTAGCTTGCTCTTTTACATATTATGAATCATTGTGATGATTTCTTGCCTTTTATGACATAATTTTTAATGTACGAATAGTGTTTTGTAATATATTTGTATAATAATGTCTTTATTTTTCCATTGTTGTATATTTTGAGTATTTCTTGTTTTACTATTAGAAATAACTATGTAATCAGCATTGTAATATACAAAGCTTTGCATCTATTTGTAGATATACTTCCTTAGGCTCTATTTTTTAGAGGGCAAATTACCAGAGCAAAGGTTATTCCTATTTTCAGGATTTTGATATATGCTTAAAACTGTCAGAAAACATGCATTGATTTACCCCTCTACTAGTGCTGATTTTCTTCCACCCTGGCCAAGACATGGCATTAGCATCATTTGCAAGTAGAAAAGTTGGCAACTTGACTAGTCAAAGAAAAGTGTCTCCTTATTTTTCTTTACTTCTTTTTATAAACAACTTCATTGAGATATAATTTACCCATTTAACATGTCTACTTCAGTGTTCAGTATATCCAGAAGATTGTGCAACCATCACTATCATCTAATTTTACAACATTTTCATTTCCCCAAAAGAAACTCTGTAACCGTGAGAGTCACCTGTTTCCTCCCCTCCTTCCAAGACAGTCACTAATCCACTCTCTGCATCTTCATATTTGCTGATTTTGAACATTTTGTACAAAGTCCACTTTGTATATATATTCTGAAATCATACAATTTGTGGTCTTTTCTGTTTTTTTTTTTTCCACTTAGCATAATGTTTTCAAGGTTCACCCATGTTATAGCATGTGGATCTAGTTTATTCCTTGTAAAACTGAATGTGATTCCAATGTATGGATAGACCACATCATTCATCCATTCTTCTGTTGATGGATATTACGTTGTTTCCGCTTTTTGGCTATTATGAATAACACTGCTATGAACATTTGTGTAAGAGTTTTTCTGTGGATGTATGTTTTCATTTCTCTTGGGTATATACCTAGGGTTTGAACTGCTGGAGTGTACTGTAATGATGCAGAGCAGATGAACCCCAAAATTGGGGCTTAGCCTGGGAAGGCTCTTGGCTTCACCCAGGAAAGAATTCAAGGGTGAGCCAGTGGTGTTAAACAGCAACTTTTATTGAAGCCACAGTGCACAGCAGCAGCAGAGGGACTGCTCCTTGCTGAGCAGGGCTACCCCATAGGTGGTATGTCCAGAGTAGCAACTCAAAGGCAGGGCTGCACTCATGTTTACACCCATTTTTAATTACATGGAAATTGAGGTATAGTTTATGCAGAAATTTCTAGGAAAAGGGTGGTAGCTTTTGGGTCTGTAGGGTGATAGCTACGGAAAAGGGCGGTAACTTCCGGGTGATGCCATGGTGATGGTGAACTGACCTGGGACACGTGTGGGCATGTCTTATGGAAAGCTGCTTTCACCCCTGCCCTGTTTTAGCCAGCCCTCCGAGCCCCACCTCCAGAGTTCAGTTCCGCCTCTTATCTCAGTAAGTCTATGTATTTAGGTTTTTGGAGACCTGCTGGACCATCTTCCAAAGCCATTTCACTACTTCACATTCCCACCAACGATGAATGAGGGTTCTTATTCCTCCACATCCTTGCTAACACTTATTGCCCATCTGTCTTCATTTTACCGGGAGAGAAATGGTACCTCATTGTGGCTTTTCTTCCTCCCTTCCTTCCTTCCTTCCTTCCTTCCTTCCTTCCTTCCTTCCTTCCTCTCTCTCTCTTTCTCTTTCTCTCTTTCTCTCTTTCTTTCTCTCTTTCTCTCTTTCTCTCTTTCTCTCTTTCTCTCTTTCTCTCTTTCTCTCTTTCTCTCTTTCTCTCTTTCTCTCTTTCTCTCTTTCTTTCTTTCTTTCTTTCTTTCTTTCTTTCTTTCTTTCTTTCTTTCTTTCTTTCTTTCTTTTTCTTTCTTTCTTTCGACAGTCTTGCTGTGTCACCCAGGCTGGAGTGCAATAGTGCAATCTTGCCTCATTGTAACCTCTGCCTCCCCAGTTCAAGCAATTCTCCTGCCTCAGCCTCCTGAGTAGCTGTGATTACAGGCACCTGCCACCATGCCCGGCTGATTTTTATAATTTTAGTAGAGACGGGGTTTCACCATTTTGGCCAGGCTGGTCTTGAACTCTTGAGCTCAAGTGATCTGCCTACCTCGGCGAGCGCTGGGATTACAGGCGTGAGCCACTGTGCCGGACCTCCTTTTGGCTTTGATTTGCATTTGCCTGGTGGCTAATCACGTTGAGCATCTTTTCATGTCCTTATTATCTGTACATATATCTTCTCTGAGAAATGGCTACTCAGATCCTTTGGTCATTTTGAAAAAGGTTATCTCTCTTTTTATTTTGAGTTTGAGTTCTTGATATGCTTTAGATATGAATTCCTTATCAGATATATGATTTACAAATAACTCCTCTCAAATTGTGAATTGCCTTTTTCAATTCTTGGTAATATTATCTGCAGCACAAAGTTTTAAATTTTGATTATGTCCAATGTATCTATTGTTTTTTTCTTATTTCTCTTGTGTTTTTGTGGTCATAGCTAAGAAACCAACCATTGCATCACCCAAAGTCAGAAAGATTTACTCTAATGTTTTCTTCTAATAGTTGATATATTTAGCTCTTACATTTAGGTCTGCTGAATTTTAAAAAAGTTAATACTGAGGTTGCACATTCATATTTTTTCTTTTGTGAATTTTATGCCCATCTGCTTTGTTCATTTCTCCATTAGGTAGGTTTCTAAAAATTGATTTTTGTGAATTATTTACATACTGAAAGTTAATGCTGCGTCTTATTTGCTGCTATTTTATTTTCTTGTTTGTGTTTTGCCTAGTAATTTTACTGTGCTTTGGCTAGTAACTTTAAAAAAATTATTATTTTGTAACCAGTTAGTGAGCAAGGGGACCAGGGTCCTGGGTACAGGGTAAAAGAGGATTTTCCTCTTGGGCTGCATCTGTGATTGGGCTTATGACTGCGTCACAGAATTATAGCCCATCTATTATAATTTCCCGGTAAGTGGGTAAAAAATGGATAATCTTGGATCTCAAGTAACTCAAGACAAATAGAAATTTGGATTTGTTTAGGAATGCAGACTTTGGCATTCTTTGGCATTCTTTGGTTCAAATCCTGGTCCTGATATTCACTAGCTGAGTGACCTCAGATAAAGAGCTTAGTGTCTTTCAGGTCATCTTTTTCATCTGCAAATTTGGGGTGTTATCCCTATATCACAAAGTTATGGTAATGAATCCCTGAGGGAGAATTTGTGGCACTGACAAGGTGACGAATCAGAAACCTACAAATCCCCCCACTAGAAATATCTAGAAATACTGGAAATAGTGTAGTTATAATTTTAAATGCCCAGACGAGCTTGCAAAAAACAAAGAGATTCTTTAATTAATGGAAAACTGGGAGAATAGACATGAATGTGGGCAGTGTGTCCATATTGAGGGGGGGGGTGTGTGTGTGTATGTGTCAATTTTACAACCTGGGGAAGTAGGCTTTATTAGTATGCACTGAGGGCAGAGACAGTCTTTAATCACAGAGTGTAGGATACTGGGAGGGACTGAGCCTTCACTCATAAAAATATAGAACCCTTGAGAGGCTGCTTCTTCTGAGAAAGGGTAGACTGGAGAAAAATTCACCCCGCAACCCCAGTCAAGGAATGAGACAGGAAGTTTGTCTGTTCATGCTCAATCTCTGGGTAGAAAAAAAATCCTGTGTGACTTCAAAACACAGGCCTCCTGTTACTTACCTACGTTTGATATTCAAATTTATCCAGAAGATCCCCAAGCTGAGAAAGTAAAACATCTGTCTTGGATTTTTCTTTTCTGAAATTTTTTACTGAGTGCAGAAGAAGGGGAAACATTTCCCACTCGTTTCGTGAGACAGAACATTGACATCAAAAGCTAACAAGGACAGTGTAAGAAAGTAAGATTTAAGGCTGGGTACGGTAGCTAATGCCTGTAATCCCAGCACTTTGGAAGACCGAGGCAGGTGGATCACTTGAGGTCAGGAGTTCCAGACCAGCCTGGCCAACATGGTGAAACCCTGTACCTACTAAAAAGTACAAAAATTAGCCGGGCATGGTCGTGGGTGCCCGTAATCCCAGCTACTCAAAAGGCTGAGAGAGGAGAATCACTTGAACCACGGAGGTGGAGGTTGCAGTGAGCCAAGACCACGCCATTGCACTCCTGCCTGGGCAACAACAACGCGACTCTACATCGAAGAAAAAAAAAGAAAGTAAGTAAGATTATTTTTAGGCCAATTTCATTTATAAACATAGATGAAAAAAAAAAAAAAAAACCCAAGCAAGTTGTTACTAAAAAAGTGTCCAGCAATGCTTGAAACAGAAAACACATGATGTCCAAGTTGAGTATATTCTAGGGATGTGACTTTGGATCATATTAGATAATCAATAAATTTGATTACCCCATAAACAGGTTAAAGGAGAAATAGCTTGTAATAATTTCACTAAGTGTAGAAAAATCTGACAAAAATTTTTAGCAAAAGAAGAATGAAAGAGGATTTCCCATAGACTGATACAAAAGTCCTCTCAGAAATACCAAATTTAATGGAAAATTGAGAAAAGCATCTGCTTTAAGACCAAGAATGAGAAAGTGGTATCTACTGTCACTACTTCTATTTAATATTGTACTGGCAGTCCTAGCCAGCACAGTAATGTAAGAAAATAAATAAAAGCTATAAGTTAGAGAAGAAGAAAAAAGCTATTAATGTTCCCAGATGATATAATTATTTACACAGAAAATGCAAAAGAACTTACAGATAAATTATTAAAATTAATAAGAGAATTTAGCATAGTTCTTGCACAAACATTTAATATACAAAAATAAATTGCATTTCTTGTAAGCAGCCACCAATGGGTAGAAAATGTAATAAAATATATACCATTTATAACACTATATGTAAATAAAACTAAATCTAAAGATTTGTAAGACCTATAAGGAGAAAATTATTAAATTTTACTGAAAGAAGTTAAAGGAGACATAAAGGGATATTTTATGTGTATGGATAAGAAGACTCAGCTTCATAAAGCTGTCACTTCTTCCCAAGTTGATCTAAAGAGTCAATGCTATTCTTTTTAAGATTCCAACAGGTTTTGTTTTCTTTGTAGAATTTGATGTTGATACAGTACTAAATATTATGAAAAAATAGAGATAAGAATAAGATATTCATAAAGCAGAAAAGGGGAAATGTCTTATATCATACTAAAAATTAGTATAAAGCTACATTAGCTAAAATTATAATGATTCTATGCTTAATAAGATAGTGTTACATATGGATGGACAACCAGTATCCCTACCTCACACTATACACAAAAATCACTTCCAGGCACATTAAATATTTAAATGTGAAAGGCAAACATAAAATCTTTTAGAAGACAATATTGCATAATTTATTTGTGATTCTGCACCAGTGAACCATATTTTTTTTTTTTTTTTTTTTTTGAGACGGAGTCTGGCTCTGTCGCCCAGGCTGGAGTGCTGTGGCCAGATCTCAGCTCACTGCAAGCTCCGCCTCCCGGGTTCACGCCATTCTCCTGCCTCAGCCTCCAGAGTAGCTGGGACTACAGGCGCCCGCCACCTCGCCCGGCTAGTTTTTTGTATTTTTTAGTAGAGATGGGGTTTCACCGTGTTAGCCAGGATGGTCTTGATCTCCTGACCTCGTGATCCACCCATCTCGGCCTCCCAAAGTGCTGGGATTACAGGCTTGAGCCACCGCGCCCGGCCTGAACCATATTTTTAAGGCAATACTTGAAAAGTACAAATTGGCTGGGCACAGTGGCTCATGTCTGTAGTCCTGGCACTCTGGGAGGCTGAAGAGGGAGGATTACTTGAGGCCAGGAGTTTGAGACCAGCCTGGGGCAACATAGTGAGACCCCATATATACATAAAAGTAAAAAAGCAAAAATTAGCCCAGCATGGTGGCACATGCCTGTAGTCCCAGCTACTCAGGAGGATTGCTTGAGCTTAGAAATTTGAGACTGCAGTGAACTATAATTTTGTCATTGTACTTCATCCTGGGTGACAGAGCAAGACCCCATCTATTACAGAAAGAAAGAAAGAAAGAAAAGTACACATTATAAAGGGAAAGATTAATAAATTTGATTACATAAACAAATGCATATAAAACAAATAATAAACAAAAAGAGTTAAAATACAAGCCACAAAATGAGATTAATGAAATTGAAAAATAAACAAGCAACTTGTAAAAGACATCACATAAGTGGCAATGCAAATGTCATTCACCATGCAACATTATGTTCAACTTTATTAATATTTGGAGAAATAAAAATGAAAACAACCATGAGACATCATGTCACCTAATGGCCTAAAAAAAAAGGCAATATCAATTTTTGGTGAGTCCAAGGCATGATGGCAAATTGTATGCATTTCTGATAGGAGGATGAATTTGTAACCACTTTGGAAAGCAATTTGGCTTTCTCTGGTAAAAGTGAAGATAATTATACCCTATGAACAAGCAATTCACCAGTTCTCTAGGAATATATCCTTGATAAATGCTTGCTCATGTGCAGCATGAGACACATACAGGGAGGACCGGAGAAGAGCATTTTATAATAACAGAAGGACTGAAAAGACTTATCAGCTTTGGAAGGGAAAATTACATTTTGGCACATACAATGGGATTCTAAACAGCAGTGGAAATGAACTTACTGCTACATGCAGCAACAAGGAGAAATCTCAAAAACATAATAAATTGAGCAAAAAAGGCAAATTGCCAATGAATAATCTGCTACCATTCTATTTACTTAAAGTTCAAAATTCATGGAAAATTAAACAATAGGTCGTTTAGTGATACAAACACGGTACAATTGTAAAGAAAACAGTGGAACGATAAACTCAAATGACAAGCAGGAGGGGGCTGGATCTGAGGGAGAGGGTCCAGGCTAAGATCTAGGAGGGACCTGTGGGCAATTTCAAAGGTACTTGTGAGGTTCTGTTTCTTAAACTGGGTCTTGGGTACACAGGTGTCCATGGCATTGCTTCCTGTCTTATCCATATGTTATAAATACGCATTTGGATTTATTCAATGTTGTATCACACCGGTCAAGAATCTTTTTCTGGAAAGAGCTATGTAGTAAATATTTTAGGGCTTTTCCAGTCACAAAGTCTTTGTCACAACTACTAAACTCTGCTGTCTTAGTCTGAAAGCAGCCATAGGTAATATATAAATGATGAGTGTGCTTGTGTTCCAATAAAACATTATTTACAAAAGCATGTGGTAGTGGGACTTGGCCCTTAGACATTAGTTTGCTGACCCTTCTTTTGTAAGATAAATTAAAAATTGGGCCAGGCGCTCACACCTGTAATCCCAGCACTTTGGGAGGCCGAGGGGGGCAGATCACCTGAGGTCAGGAGTTCGAGACCAACCTGGCCAACATGACAAACCCCTCTCTACTAAAAATACAAAAAAATTGCCTATAGTCTCGCCTACTCAGGAGGCTGAGGCAGGAGAATCACTTGAATCTGGGAGGCAGAAGTTGCAGTGAGCCGAGATCACACCACAGCACTCCAACCTGGGCGACAGAGTGAGACTCTGTCTCAAAATAAATAAATAAACAAAATAAAAAATAGTGGGGAGGGAGACAAGGGTTGAGAAACTGCTTATAGGATACTATGTTCACTATTTGGGTGACAGATTTAATTGAAGCCCCAAATCTCAGCATCACACCATATATGCATGTAACGAACCTGCACATATACCCCCTGAATCTAAAATTAAAAAAAAATCAGCATTGACTTACAGAAATCTTACATATAATACTTATATATACATTTATACACTTATAGAAAGTACCTATCTTAACATAAAACAAAAAATTTGTAAAGAGAAATGTATTATTAACGATGAAAACAATTGGTATATAACGATAATAGGATTGATTCTTCAGGGAGATAGGTTTTCTGGACTCGCATAGTCTAAGAAGATAGGTTAAAAATGTATAAAGTAGGCCGGGCGCGGTGGCTCACGCCTGTAATCCGAGCACTTTGGGAGGCCAAGGCGGGTGGATCACGAGGTCAGGAGATCGAGACCATCCTGACTAACACGGTGAAACCCCGTCTCTACTAAAAATACAAAAAATTAGCTGGGCGAGGTGGCGGGCGCCTGTAGTCCCAGCTACTCTGGAGGCGGAGGCAGGAGAATGGCATGAACCCGGGAGGCGGAGCTTGCAGTGAGCGGAGACTGCGCCATTGCAGTCCAGCCTGGGCGAGGAGCAAGACTCCGTCTCTCACACACACACAAAAATGTGCAAAGTAGGTATCGACAACATTACAAGGGTAAGTATACAAATCTACAATCAGAATGAGAGAGTTTAACATTTAACATACCTCTCTTACTAACTGATAAATGAAACTGACAAAACTTTATGAGGCTGTAGAAAATTTGAGTAACAAAAGTAGCACATTAAGATTGAGCAAATGAACATATATAGAATTTTGCAGGTAATATTTAGAGAATATAAAAATTCTTGTCTAAAACTCATGGAATATTTATAAAAGCTGACTATGTGGTCCAGCCACAGAGTAAATCTTAATTACCAATAAATAGCACATCCTTTAACCACAGTCTCATAAAATCAGAAAGCAAAAAAAAAATATTTTGTTTTTGAACAATATATGTGTAGATAATTGATGTATCAAAGAAAAAATCACAATGAATATTAGGAAATACATATAACAATAAAAAATAAAACTTTTCATGTCAAAAATCATGAGATACAGCTAATGTAGTGACAAAATTATGCCTTAAATCAATCTCTTAGAAGACATAATCTCTTAGAAGACATCCCAAATGTAAGTGTGTTTTACCAAACATTTGAGGAACAAATAACGTCTAATGCAAAAAACAACAAAAGGATGACTCTCCAGTACCTTTTATGAGGCTAATAGAATCTTGAAACCAGAATTATACAAGGATACTATAGTGAAGGAAAATGATATTCCAATTATACTTATGAACAAAAATCTTAAGTAAGATATCTGCAAACAAAACTCAGCAACTTGTATTATAGGCATAGCATAACTAATTAGAGATTTTTCCGGAAACATAAGAATAGTTCACTGTTAAAAAAAATGTGCAGAGCTTCAGGCTGGGCACGGTGGCTCACACTTGTAATCCCAGTACTTTGGGGGCCAAGGCGAGAGGATCAGTTGAGTCCAGGAGTTTAAGACCAGCCTGGACAATGTGGTGAAACCCAGTCTCTACAAAAACAAGCAAACAAACAAACAAATAAAAAGTTAACTGGGCATGGTGGCATGTGCCTGTGGTTCCAGCTACTCAGGAGGTTGAGGTGGGAGGATCACTTGAGCCCTGGGAGGTCAAGGCTGCAGTAAGCTGTACTCACACCACTGCACTCCATCCTGGGTGACAGAGTGAAACCCTGCCTCAATTTTTAAGAAATGTACAAAGTTTCAGTTACGTAAGATGAATAAGTGGTGCACTAATGTACAAGATGAAGACTATAGCTAACAATATTGTATTATATACTGGTAATTTACCAAGAGAGTAGATTTTAGGTGCTCTTACCACACACACACAAGGTAACTAACTTTAGGAGATGATGAAGATGTTAATTTGCCTGATAGTAGTAATCACTTCACTATGTATATGTGTATGTAGACAGGTATACCAAAACATCATGGCATATACCAAAACATATACCTTAAATGTATACAATTAAAAAATTAAATATTTGCAAACTATGAATCTGATGAAGGACTAGTATTCAGAATCTATGAGGAACTCGAACAAATTACTAAGGAAAAACCCCAGTAATCCCATTGAAAAATGGGCAAATGATATGAATAGACATTTCTCAAAAGAAGATATGCAGATATATGAAAAAATGCTCATCATCACTAATCTGGGAAATGCAAATTAAAACCACAGTGAGATGCCACCTTACTCCTGCAAGAATGGTCATTATTAAAAGGTCAAAAAATAATAGATGTTGGTGTGGATGTGGGGAAAAGGGGACACTTTTACATCGCTGGAGGAATGTAAATTAGTAAAACTTCTATGGAAAACAGTATGGAGATTCCTTAAAGAGGAGAAAATAGATATCCCATTCAATCCAGCAATTCCACTACTGAGAGTCTACCCAAAGGAAAAGAAGTCACTATATGCAAAAGACACTTGCACATGTATGTTTATAGAAACACAATTCGCAATTGCAAAGATGTGGAACCAACTTAAGTGCCCATCGACTAATAAGCAGATAAAGAATTATATATGGTGTATATACACCATGGAATACTACTCAGCCATTAAAATGAATGAAATAATGGCCTTTGCAGCACCTTACATGGAGCTGGAGGCCATTATTCTAAGATAAGTAACACAGGAGTGGAAAACCAAAAACCATATGTTCTCACTTATAAGTGGGAGCTAAGCTATGTGTATGCAAAGGCATAAGATGGTATAATAGACTTTCGAGACTCAGAGAGAGGAGGGTGGGAGGGGGATTAGGGGAAAAAACTACACTTTAGGTACAATGAACAATACTTGGATGGCAGGTGCTCTAAAATCTCAGAATTCACTAGTATATAATTTATCCATGGAACCAAAAGCCACTTGTACTCCAAAAGTTATTTATAAAAAAAGAAACAGTAAAAAAAAATCTAGTTAATATAGTTTACTGTATTGAGATTAAACACAGAAACTCATATGATTCTCTCAATAAACTCAGCAAAATGTATAAAAATTAAGAAATATTCATGATTAAGAAGAAATCTTTTAGTGAGCTGAAACAGAAGAAAGTTCCTTAACCTGCTGAAGCATACTTCTACTTTAATGAGAAAAAACTCTCAAATGCTTAAGTTGAATGAGGAAATCAAGTCATGGAATTTATTATATTTCTATGCTTCTATGCATAAAGAAGGAAATTCCCCAGCCTTCCTTTGGCTTCTCGTGGAAAATTCCTAAGATTTGCACTGTTCAGCAAACAGAGATGTCAATTTCAATTTTACTACCAGTGCAACAAATTATGAAGTCAGAACAGTTGCTTAGAATTGAAGGCATTTTAGGGTATAGGTTATATTTCACGGGCAATATCTGTTGACTTAATAGATTCCTTTGTGTGACTATTCCCATGCACAGTTTCACAGTAACAGGAAACAGAGCAGGATTATATATTTACACAGCATTCTTCACACCCAATAGGAAAGTAAAACTGATGAATTTGTTAATACTCTCACCATCTCGCCTTTGAAGTAGCTTTATGATGCAGGTATACTGTCTGCTTTTTCTGCAACTCTTGGGGGATAGAAGAAACATTTTCTTCTTCCTGAGATTTCTCTCAATAGCAGTTAAAAAGGTTTTCTGTTTCAAGGTTAAGCACTGGAAATCTCTTACTTTGCAACAAGAGAGTAGAGTAGACTGAACTACTTAAAAACATTCGATAAGAAAAAAATGATGGGCAGAAAGAATTTAAACAAGAGGAGTATGAGATGTAATATTTTGCATCCAAACGCATCTACTAAAATCCAAGAGCAACCATACATAATGGTGAAATTTGAGCAGCATTTTTCTTTAGAGTTGGTGACAACACAAGCATGTCTCCACTTCTGCCTCTCTCCCATTATTTTTGCTATTTTATGAAATAACTTCATTGAGGTATAATTGATATTTAATAAATAGCACATAATTTGTACAATTTGATAAATTTTGACGTGTGTATATAACCATGAAACTATCACCATAACCAAGATTGTGAATATGTCCATTACCCCCAATGGTTTTCTCATGTTCTTTGTGGGTTTTGTTTTGTTTTGCTTTCTATTTGTGCAAATGTAAGGGGTACAAGTACATTTTTCTTACATGGATGTATTACCTGTTGGTGAAGTCTGGGCATTTAACGTATATATCACTGGAATAATGTACATTGTACCCATTAAGTAATTTCTTGTTACCGACTCCCCTCCCACCCTTCAATCCTCCTTGTCTCCAATGTCAATCATTCTAAACTCTATGTCCATGTGTACGCAGAGTGCATAGAAAAGGGAATACTTACACACTGTTGATAGGAATATAAAATTAGTACAATTCTATGCAAAGCAGTATGGAGATTTCTCAAAGAACTGAAAATACAACTACCATTGGATCCAGCAATCCCACTATTGGGCATCTACCCAAAGGAAAATAAATCACTCTATCAAAAAGATAACTGCACTAGTATGTCTATCACACCAGTATTCACAACAGCAAAGACAGGAATCGACACAATCAATAAGTGTTCATAAGCAGGTGATTGGATAAAGAATATGTGGTAGATATACACAATGGAATACTATTCAATCATAATAAAGAATGAAACTATGCATTCATTGCATAATTTTGCATCAGCATGGATGAAACTGAAGGCCACTATCTTAAGTGAAACAACTCAGAAAGAGAAAGTCCTTGTGCCCTTGGTAATCTTCCCTCCTGTGCCTCCTTGTCTGACACAGCCTCCTGTCCCTAGACAACCACTAATCTGCTTTCTGTTGCAATAGATTAGTATTCCTTTTTCAGAATTTAATAGTAATCAAATAATACAATATGTGTCTTTTGCATCTGCCTTAGTATTCTAAGTAACTACTTTAAGATTTATTTGTGTTATATGTCAGTAATTCACCCCTTTTTATTGCTGCAAAGTAATATTCCCTCGTATGGATATACCACCTTTTGTTTATCCATTGTCTGTTGATAGACCTTTGGATTGCTCCTTGTTTTTGGCTAATTTAAATAAAGCTGCTGTGAACATGGGCATACGAGTTCTTGTCTAGACTTACACCTTTTGCCTAAATACTTAGGAGTGAAGTGGCAGGATCATAAGATAGGTGTATGTTTGACGCTTTATGAACTACCAAACTAATTTTCCAAATGTCTTGGAACCATTTTACATTTCCACTAGCAGTGTACAAGATTCCAGTGGCACTATGTCCTTGTCAACACATAATGTGGTCAGGTCATAATATTTTAGACATTCTAATAAGTATGTAGTGGTAACTCATTGTAGTTTTCTTTCTTTCTTTCTTTTCTTTTTCTTTTTCTTTTTTTTTTTTTTTTTTTGCGACGGAGTCTCGTTCTATCACCCAGGCTGGAGTGCAGTGGCGCGATCTCGGCTCACTGCAACTGCCACCTCCCAGGTGCACTGTGGTTTTCATGTGCATTTCCCTAATGAGTAATGATGTTGATCATCTTTTCATGTGCTTATTTTGCCAGCTATATTTCTTCTTTGTTAAAGTGTCTGTTAAAATCTTTTGTCCAATATTCGTTTTTAAAATTATTATCATAGCATCCTTTCCTTACCTCAGGAGGATGGTAAGTTCCAAGACCCCCAGTGGAGGCCTGAAGCAGTGGACAGAAGTGAACCTATATACGCCATGTTTTTTTGATCTGATAACTGAGATGGCTACTAAGTGACTAACTGGCAAATAGTGTCTATGGGGTAGATACACTGGACAAAGAAACGATTTTTGTCCTGAGCTGGACAGAGCCATACGACTCAAGATTTTACCACATTGCTCAAAGTGGCATGCAATTGGAAACCTAGGAACTGCTTATTTCTGGAATTTTCCATTTAATATTTTTGGACTGCAGTTGACTGTGGGTAACTTATACTGTGGAAATTGAAACCTCAGATAAGGGGAAACTACTGTATATATTCGGGGCAAAAATCCTATAAAAAATCAGATATATGCCAGATGCGGTGGCTTGCACCTGTAATTCCAGCTATGTGGGAGGCTGAGGCAGGAGAATGACTTGAGGCCAGGAGTTCAAGACCAACCTGGGCAACACAGCAAAATCTTGTCCCTAAACACAAAAGTGCATATATGCATATATATATATATATGGCATATAATATAAATTGCCAGGCATGCTGGCATTTATCTGTAGTTACAGCTACTTGAGAGGTGGAAGCAAGAGCATCTCTGAAGCCCAGAAGTTCAAGGTTGCAGTGAGCTATGATTGCACCACTGCACTCCAGCCTGGGAGACAGGGCTAGACCTCATCTAAAAAAAGCTTCACAAAACCTCAGCTGTATAATTGGCTAGTATTTTATCCACATCTTTTCTTTTCATTGTGTTAACAATCTCTTGTTTAAGCAGCTTTCTTGAGGCACATATACCATAAAGTATATATGTATATATAATTTATATTTAGTATTATAAAACTCACCCACTCTTAGTGAACAATTGATTTTTTTTGCAAATTCACAGGATTGTGCAATAATCACAACAGCTCAAGTTTAGAATATTCCATCACCCAGTAAAAATTTCTGTACAACCATTTAGTTACTTCCTATTTCTATCTCTAGCTACAGGCAACTGATCTGCTTTCTGATTCCCTGGATTTGCCTTTTTCTGGACATTTCATATAAATGGAGTCATCCATTGGTAATCTTGACACTTTCGCTTAGCCCAGTGATTTTGAGGTTCATCCCTGTTGTTGCACGCATCAGTAGTTCATTCTCTTTTATTTCTGAATGGTATCCATTCATCAGTTGATGGACATTTGGGTTGTTTCAAGTTTTTAACTGTCATGAATAATGCTGCTATGAACATTTGTGAATAAGTCTTTGTCCAGACAGATTCATTTATTTCCCTTTGGTAGATACCAAAGAGTGAAAATATGGGTCTTATATTAAATTTATGTTTAAATTTTTGAGGACCCAACAAACTTTCTTCTATAGTGGCTGTATCATTATTCATTCCCATCAGCAATGTTTGAGGGTTCCAGTTTCTTCATATGCTTGCAAATACTTGCTATTATTTGTCTTTTTAAAATTATTTCCATTTTGTGCATGTGAAGTGGTATCTCATAATTTAAATTTGATTTCCTTTAATTGTTAATTTAGCCTCTTTTTGTGTGTTTATTGGTCATTTGTATATCTTCTTTGGTAAACATTTTTATTTAAATAGTTTCTACTTTTTAAATTCAGCCATTATTTCTTCAAATATTTTTCATTCCAGTTTCACATATATCAGTGAACTTAAGGTTGTCTTACAGCTCACTGATGCTCTGCTCATTTTCAGATTTTTGTGTTTCATTTTGGGTAGTTTCAAAGGCCATATTTTCCATTTCACTGATGTTTTCTTCTGCCACATCTTATCTGTTGTGAATTCATCCCATTCTGTGTATTTCTCATCTGAGACATTTTAGTTCTCATTTCTAGAAGTTGATTTTATGTCATTTATTTGTTCCATATCTCTAAGTAACATCTTTAAAGTTTTCTCTGGCTTCTACTTCCTAATTCTATCAACTGGGTCTATTCTGTATCAGTTTTGATTGATTGTTTTACTACTTATGGGCTATATTTTCTTGTGTGTTTGATGCTTGGTAATTTTTGATTGAATGTCAATTTTGGTTTTGAATTTTATTTTGCTGTGTGCTAGTTATATATATTTTTCTTGAACTTTGTTCTTGGATGTGATTGTATTACTTGAAACCTGTTTGGGTCTCACATTTAAGTTTTGTTGGGCGAGGCCAGAGCAGCACTTAGTCGAGGGCTAATATTGCTTCCCCACTGTGGCAAACCCTTTTATTACATTATCCAGTGCTCTGTGAATAATGAGGTTTTTCCCATAATGACTGGTGGGTAACAGTCAGTATTTCCTGGCCTCATGTGATTCCTAAGTATTGTTCCCTATAATCTTTTCTTTTGTTTTTTTTGAGACAGGGTCTTACTCTATTGCCCAGGTTGGGGTGCAGTAGCACCATCATAGCTCACTGCAACATCAGACTCCTGGGCTCAAGTGATCCTTCCACATCAGCCTCGTGAGTAGTTGAGACTACAAGAATGTGCCACCACATCTGGTTAATTTATTTTATGTTTATTTTTGTTGAAGTGGGATCTTGCTATGTTGTCCAGGCTGGTCTTGAACTTCTGAGTCTTCCCATCTCAGCTTCTCAAAGTGCTGGGATTACAGGCATGAGCCACCATGCCCAGCCAGTACCCTGTAATCCCTAACAATGATTCTTTACTTAACCTAATGGAGTTTTCTCACATTCCTGAGCTGATCAGTACCCACCTGAAGACTCACTCAGGACCTATGCCTATCTCTGGATCTCTCTCTCTAGTTAGCTTTCGCTTCTCTGGTATCTTGTCCTGATAATTCCAGCCACCCTGGCCTTTCTGGACTCTCAGACCCCATCTCTTTAATTCACTGAGGCCACTTACTCTGCCTGGGTCACCTTGGTATGCTTCAGCTTGGAACCGTCTCTGGGCAGGAAGCTGGAATGATTCCGGTGCTCACCTCTTTTCTGTCTTATCTCAGACGTCATTGTTCTTTGCCTAATGTCCGACGTTTTGAGAACCATTGTTTCATAATTTTTTAAATTTTGAATTATTTTAAAATATCATAATTATGAAATGACTTTTTTAAATGTTTCAAGGGAGAAGTTAAACCCAGTTTCTGTTTTTCTATCTTGGATAGAAAAGGAAATACTATTATTCAATAATGAACTAAAGTCACAATGACAGTGTGATAAGTCACAGGCACAAGCGCCTGCACCTGTACATGCAAAGAAATAACAGGTGTAACAACTGCAAAGGAAGAAACAAAGCTGTCCCTATTCACAGTTCATATAACTTCATAGAAAATTCTACAGAATATACAGCCATATTAATAACAAATATGAGTCCAACAAGTTGCTGGATACGTGATCAATGTACAGGGGAAAAAAACACCAGCTAGAAACAATTAAAAACAATAAAGACAAAGAGTTTTTGTACCATCATAACAAAAACTATAAATTCATTAGAGATCTATTTAGCAGGAGACATACTTAAACTTTGTGGAGAAAAATATAATATCCTACTGAAAGACATATGAAAAGACCTACAGAAATGGGAAACTCATGTTGGTTGCATACATTAGGAAAATCTCAGTTAAGATGGCAATTTTCTACATATTCATCTATACGGTTTTAAAAAATTTTATTTTACTTCAAGTTCTGGGATACATGTGCTGAACGTGCAGGTTTGTTACATAGGTATACATGTGCCATGGTGGTTTGCTGCACCTATCAACCCATCATCTAGGTTTTAAGCCCCGTATGCATTAGGTATTTGTCCTAATGCTCTCCCTCCTCTTGTCCTCCACCCCTGACAGGCCCTGGTGTGTGATGTTCCTCTCCCCATGTCAATGTGTTCTCATTGTTCAACTTCCATTTATGATTGAGAACATGTGGTGTTTGGTTTCCTGTGCCCGTGTTAGTTATATTCATCTATATCTTTACGCAATTGCTATAAAAATGCCCAAACGTTTATTATTGTTGTTGTTGTCATTTGGACAGAACTTGATAGGAGGGGTCTATGAAATTCATTTGGGAAAGTAAGGGCCAAGAAGTTCCAAGGCAATTCTGAAGAGGAAAAATAAAGAGGAAACATTTCCTTCTAAGGTGTCGAGATTACCGTAAAGCTGCTCTATCAGTCAGGGCATAGTCAGGAGAGACAGACCACACCAGTTGTTTTAACAGAGAGGATTTAATATAAGGAACTGCAAACTGGGTATAAAAATGTTGAGTATGTAAATAAAGGGTGAAAAAAGACACAAAGAGATCACAGAAGCAGTAATGACAGGCATTGTCTACTAAGTCTGGGACTAAGGAGGAAAGGAGAATGGCTGGGATTGTTAAAAGTCAATGCTCAGGGGAGAGTCTGCATGACTGTGACTGAGTTTTGAAGTGGGGGCTCACAAGAGTGTTGAGTTCTGAGATTGCTGAGCTGGCACTGGAGTCTCTGAGGGTGACAGGATGAAGCCGGCTCTGCAACTGTTGGGAAAACTGCCAACTGGTTGAACTACTGGAGTCTCTGAGGGTGACAGGATGAAGCCGGCTCTGCAACTGTTGGGAAAACTGCCAACTGGTTGAACTACTGAGCCATGATAGACCGTTGCTCCCTGGCTGAAGATGTGAAGGTGGGGTGAGGCACATAGGGATTATAATCAGACAGGAAGGAGCAAGTCCTTATTCCTCTCCTCCAAGCTTTTTCATCTCTGTTGGCAAAGCCTAGCAGGGGCCCTAACCTCTACCCTAACCTTAATCCTAACCCCAATTCTAACCCTAACCCAAACCCCAACTGGCAAAGCAGAAATGGGGTTTGCAGAGTCCCAGTCCCAGCACCACAGCACAGAGAGCAGAAGGGTGGATTTGGAGCAGAGACATGGTAACTTAATGACCAAAACTGCCACACATAATGAAAACATTGTGGTACCGGCACAGGAATGGAAAAATAGAGCAATGTTTCCGATCCATCCAGACACAGACCTTCTTTTAATAAGGGAGTTTGGTACCTGACATTCTAAATTAGTGAATGATTAGTGCTGAGACAACTTGCAACCCACATGAAGAGATAAAAACCTTAGATGTTTAACTTTATACCTTGTGAAAAAATATATTCCAGATATATTCAAATTATATATGTGAAAATCAATGATGTAAAACCTTCAGAAGAAAGCCTAGGAGAAACTGTTTTTTATGAGGGTGGTGGGGAAAAGGTTCCTAAATACACCAGGAGCCACAAAGAAGAGTCTGATAGACATCACTACATTAAGTGAAAACTTTTGTATGACAAAATACATCTTATTCCTTTGGAGCAGAAAACTTGAGAAAAGATTCTTGCAGACCACGTAATTACAAGGAATTAGTATCTAGGATGTATTAAGAACCCTCCCCAAATCATTAAAAAACAAAGAATCCAATAATGACAAACTACATAAAAAACTAATTCAAAGGAAAGGAAAACCTGATCTCCCACAGACTATAAAAATATTCTCAATGCCACTATTGGGTCTATTCAAAATACAGGCAGTGAAATACCATTTTGTACTCTTCAGATTGGCAAAATCAATAAATCTGGTAACGTAAGTGTTGGTGAGGATATGGGAAAATGGAAATGTATGTTTCTGATGAGAATGTAGATTGGTAAAGCCACTTGGGACAGCAATTTGGCATTACCTAGTACAGTTGAAGATATCCAGACTGATTATCTACCAATTCCATTTCTGAATGTTTGTGCTGGAAACATTCCCTTATGTGCCCAAGGAGAACTATACACGAATGATTATTGTTGTAGTTTGTAATTGCAAGAATGCGAAAACAACCAACATTCTCTCAACTGGGGAATGGTAAATAAATTGTAGTTTATGCACAACAGGATATGATATTGCAGTTTAAATGAGTGAATGAGATCCACATGAATCACTGCAGATAAACTGAAAAACAATAAGTTTGAGAGAAGAGCAAGTTTTAAAAGAATACTGCATACAAAATTTTTAAATCCACAAAATTATATGTATACAGACAGCATATTTCTATGTACACACACATATGTAATATAGTTTATATATATATGATATATGTATACAAAAATTAACACAAACATAACTGTGATTCAGTCAGACCCATTCATTATTGAGGTTACCTCTGGGGAAGGAGAAAAGTCAAGAAAAGAATAAGGAAAACTGAGGAGGAGGAGTTTACTAGTATCTGTAACATTTTGTTTATTTACAAAGAGTTTTAAAGCAATATGGTAAAATGTTAACATCTGTTTAATCTTGGAAAAAAGTATATGTGGGTCTGACATGTTATGTTTTGTAAGTTTGGAAGGTTGTATAACCAGAAAGAAAAAAAGAAAAGATTAAATGGGATCGTGTACCCAAAGCACTGGGGCCACATTGAGTTACTATCATCGCGATTACTAAACTGAATGACCAAGGTCACTGATGGACAATTCCATGGCTGTTGGATCCAGAGGAAGCAGTAGGTTACATTTGGTGTGATCATGTTGGCTGAGAGAATACCTTTCAGGTTTCTGAAAACTGTGTCACCACTAGATTCCTCTGCTACCTGTCAACACTATGAATTTAGGACAACATTCTTACATCTTATAGCTGTGGAAACTAAAACTCAGAGAAGAATAGTAATCTGTGCACAGTGATCCAACCAAATAGTGTTTCTTCTGGAGCTGGGACCCTTTTAAAATTAGATTCACGATTGTCTTTCTAGTTTAGGATACAGCATGGAGGATGAAGCCCTGTTGGTGGAATCAGCCAGTGTGAGTTTGAACATGAGGTCATGTTTCATGGATCAAACTATTATCCTTCTTGGAGCCTCAGTTCCCTCAACAACAGCAAAAATATGGGAAGATCAAAGCTACTTCATGGGGATGCTAGGAAGCTCTGCAGGCTAACATGTAGTACAGCTCCTGGGTTAGAGAGATCTTCAGTCCACCCTGGTTCTCCAACTTGTCCTTAGTGGAGTAGACCACCTGGTAGATTATCAACTCTTCTTTCTACACAAAGGTCATCCCAAATTTCTCACTCACTTTCTGTCATTTATTGGACACACCTCCCTCTGGCTCCAGAATTGAACCCAAGACCCAGAGCTGGCCATTTTGAGTCATGGGAACTCGTCGCTTCAGGGATTAGTGCATGATCCAAACTGTACCAATGAATTGGTCCTGAAACTTTTGCAGGAGCTACCGGGAAAGAGAAACACTCTTTCCATGATGGTTGCTGAGCTGGGAGGACATGAGTCTAGAGATTTTGCTTGGTACCTTGCCATCATGAAAACAGATTCTGGAGACAGTGGCGGCAACACAAGAGAAAAAAGAGGCGAGGGATGAGGGTATCGATTTCTGATGACGTTGTTGAAACTCTTAGATCCAGCCACACCTGAAATACCTATGAGCCTTTCAATTACATGAGCTGATAAGTCTAATTCCTCACCTCCTCCCCTCCTTCTCTTTTTCTTATGTTGTTTTTGTTTGTTTGTTTGTTTTGAGTTGGGCTTCTATGATTTTCACCTGAAAGAGTTAAAATCCTTGGTGCCTCAAGGTTTCAGTCCTATCATTAACTTTAAAATGATGGATGGGACATCAACAGTCCTACAACCTGGTTCATTTTTTTTTTTCTGGGTTACAATCAGCCCGTGTCCCAACTGTTCCCTACAGAACAGTGATCCAACTTCTTCAAGTTCTATTCCAAGAAAATGCTGCCCGGTAATCTGTTTTGGGCGTCAGCTCCTACCTCTCTCCTGCTATGACATAAATCTCTTTCATGCAAAGCACTTAGAAAGAGGTAGAGAGTATTTGGTCCTATAATTTTGTAAGCATATAAAAGCCAGGTGAGTGATGTTGCTGTCATTAACCCTAAATCCAGGCAAACATCTGCACAGTCTTCTAGTAGCTTAGGGGAGACAGCCTGATGGATAGCTGGGCTCCTGGTGTTCATTTAGACATCTTGGCAGCTGGGACACATAGGTAGAGAAGAATAGCTTGTCAAGCCCAACTGTTCCCAGATTCTTTTAGCCATAGGCATAGATTCCTACGATCTTCAGAGACAGTTTTGTTGCATCCCTTCACTTGTCCCTGGAAAGAGGTAGCTTCACCAGTGGGATATAGAATCATTTTCGCTGTCACAAGATAGGTGGTTGAGTTTCCAAGCTGAGCCCTACAAAACTGCAACTGCAGCCTTTTTGTTTTGTTTTGTTTTGTTTCCCGAGATGGGGTCTCGCTCTATCTCCCAGGTTGGAGTGCAGAGGCACGACCTCAGCTCACTGCAACTTCCACCTCCCTCTTGCCTTAGCCTCCCGAGAAGCTGGGATTACAGGCACACACCACCATGCTCGGCTAACTTTTGTACTTTTAGTAGAGAAGGGGTTTCACCATGTTGGCCTGGCTGGTCTTGAACTCCTAACCTCGTGATCCACCCTCCTTGGCCTCCCAAAGTGCTGGGATTACAGGGGTGAGCCACCATGCCCAGCCACATCTGCAGCCCTTCCACATAGTATAGTGGTTAAGTTTATGGGCTTGGGAGTCAGAAAAACCTGGGCCCCAGTAATGCTATTTTCACCACATATGAACCATGGAATCCTGGCTTTCTGAGCCTCAATCTCTTCATCTAGAAACTATGGCCAATAATAGTGTCTACCTCCTAGGGCTGTAGTGAGGGTTAAAGGAAGCCGCACTGGTAGAGCACCCGGCCCATGGCCTGGAGTGCCTCACGCACTAAAAACATTAACCGTTATTATAATAATGATAATAATTGTGTCTCTCTTTTCTTCACTGTGGCTGCATTGTTCCCCGTTTGTCCCCAAGGATCACACGTAGAGCCCTTAAATGAGGGAAAAGGGCCAGTGGGCTTGTCTTTGGAGGTGGCCAGCAGAGGAACAGAGGACACTGAATCCCACTGAAGGATCCCAAGCTGAGAGAGGGTCTGAGAAAGGCAGCAATTTCCCTAAGGTCCAGGCAAGAGCCCGGGGTCTATGGAAGAGGAGAAAGGGATCCAAGGGACCCATCTGGGGACAGAGCTGTGACCTCTTAGGCCTGGCATCCATTCATCTCCATCCATGACTGGTGTGGTCAGTCTACAGCAGGCCCAGGTGGCCAGTGGCACCTCTGCTATAGAGGGCCCGTCTGCCAGGATCCTCCCAGGCCTGGTCACTCCACTGCCTGCTCCAATAGAGCCATCTATTATTATTGCAGGCAAACACATAATGCTAGGAAGTGTAAGAATGTCACTTTCAGTGAGAATGTAAGTTTCCCCAGAAATCCAGCCCCTGCTCAGTCTGGGCATCTCTTGGTGTGGCTAGGAGAGGTGAAGCTGGGGTCCTGGGGTGTCAGGAAGCAAAATAGGAGGTCTCGGTTTATGGTGGTTAAAAATATCATCTTCCAATCTCAGGAATGGAAGAAGCAGAATTTTAAAATATTATGTAAGGAGCTCGACTCAGCTGGTGGACACTGAACATCAGTCAGTTTGGGGTTCTCCCTTTGCCTAGGCTCATGTCTAAGCTTGGAGACCTCAGCAGGGGTCAGTGAGTGGGGAGGAGGAGGCAGCACTTGGTCTCAGTGTCACCATCTGTCTCCGTTGGTCTCTCCTCTGATATGTGGGGTCCCATCAGGTCTTATCTTCCATCCATACAGGTCAGTGTTGTCTTCCTTACTGCCCAGCTGCAGATCTCTTTTAGTTCATTCACATCATCTCTCCTTCCAGTGCCCATGGAAACATTGTGTGGTTCTCACTAGATGCAGGATCCAAGCCCAACTCTGTGAGCCTGTCTCAGGGGCACCTTCACAGACTGCACGCACCTGGCTTTTCTGCTCCCGCTCTGGCTTAGTGCAGGGGGATCTGGGGTCCTGCTGCACTCAGAGGCTTTAGTCCTGGGATAGAGAACACAGATCTTCTCTACTTTTAAACCCCCAAAGTTATCTTGGGGTTCTGCAATTCCTCCAACTCCTACCCTGAACTTGGCCTTAGGAGAAGGGCACACAGCCTCTCTTCTTGTTAACTCAGCAAAGTCAAACTCTCCTGTCCTCCAGTTCTCTTCCTTCCCCTAAGCCTGATCAATGCTTATTTAGTTGGAGAATGTGCCTTTCTGTGTTTTTGAGGGCAGATTCTAGGGAATGTTTATCTTCCTGTGTCTCCATCTAGGGTCATCAAGGTCTTTTGACTTAGAAGTCTTTGTGTCCAGAGATTCTGAGCTGTGACATCCCTTCTGTGATACTGGACATTGGCAGCCCAAGTGCTTTGCAAGTGGAGAAATTATTCTGGGGCAAAAGGAATCTTTAGGAATAAAAAAACACACAGGCCCAGCATGGTGGCTCATGCCTATCATCCCAGCATTCTCGGAGGCTGAAGCACAAGGGTCACTTCAGGACAGGAGTTTGAGAGCAGTCTGGGAAATCTAGTGAGATCCTCTACCAAAAAGCAAAAAGCAGCAACAACAACAACAACAACAACAACAACAACAACAACAAACCAACAAACAAAATCCCAAACCAGGCAAGGTGACACCTGCCTGTAGTCCCAGCTACTCGAGAGGCTGAGGTGAGAGGCTGGCTTGAGCATAGAAGTTTGAGGCTGCAGTGAGCTACGATCATACCACTGTACTTCAGCCTGGACAACAGAGTAAGACCCTGTTTCTAAAGAAAACCTATTAATTCCCCGGTGTCTGAATGAGGCCTTGGCAGGACACATAAGGAGATTCTTTACTTCAGCTCTAGGAAGATGGTTCTCTCTAGAGATCAGTTCCTGGACCACAGCTTGATTTTCTGATACAGGAGGAGGAGGAATTTCATCTTAAAATGATATAATTATAATTTCCATCCCATGTACCCATGTAGAGTCATGTCCAGCTCTCTCCATGCCTGTATGTTGGGGATCGTGCTCTGGAAATGCCAGGGGTTCAGTCTAGGTCCAGTTGCTTGGCGCACAGAATGCCAATCACTGAAACTAAAACAGGCCCAAGTCTCCCACAGAACTGATGTTTATGGTTTCTTTTGGATAAACGTAGAAATTGACCATACCGGTCTTAAGTCTTCATAGAATAACATTTCTCAAGTTGTTGCTCCAGTGATTGGCTTTCTGTGGGGTGAGCAGCAGGGCCTAGAGTGAACCCCTGGTGTTTTGGGAAGAAGACAATGAGTATTGCCAAGGAAGAAGGTTTTTTATTCAGTGATGTCAGCCACGGAGATGGGAGCCAAACCTCAAATCTGTCTCTCCTAACTGACTAAAAGTAGGGGTTTGTATAGCAGGAAGAAACGTAATTACATGCAGAGAAACAGGAATGAGGGAGGGGAATGGAAGGGAGTTGACTAACAGGAATCATGGCGGGCGAGGGGTCTGGCATCTCCTTGACCAGATGCAGTGATGTGGTGAGTTTCAGCTCCCTGATCCTACCTGGAAGGCCTGAGGGTCAGCTTCCTGAGGAAGAAACTCAGATAAGGCAAATGTAGGTTTCAAGCTTTAAGACCGGGAGGGTCAATTTCTATGTTTATTCTAAAAGCCAGACACATCAGGTCTAGGGGACAATAGGGCTTCTTTCAGTTGCAATTTTTGAAACACGCTTGTGTCAGAAAGCCCCCCAGTGCAAGAAGCAAGGGACCCGTGACTCAAAGCGCATTGCTCATTAGCTGGGTAACTGGGTATATCACTGGCTGTCTCTGGACTTTACCTTCATCATGCACATGGGAAGAGAGTTATGACAGTGCCTTGGGGTTGTGGTATAGGTTAGGCGAGATCTGTGAGCACTCCATGAAAAATGTGAAAGCACCAAAAACAGTAGCAAAATCTGAGAAGGCAAACATCAAGATCAGCCAGGAGAAATTACTAGGAGGAGGCAGAGCAGGTGCAGCTCCCAACCATTTTCCTGGATGATGTAAGGAAGCAGAGTTGTTATGGACTCTTTGGATTTGAATGTGAGGCTCCAAATGTGGGACCTTGGGCAAGTTGTTTAGTCACTTTCTTTCTTTCTTTCTTTCTTTCTTTTTTTTTTTAGACAGAATCTTGCTGTGTCATCCCGACTGGAGTACAGTGGTGTGTGATCTTGGCTCACTGCAACCTCCACCTCCACAGCAATTCTCCTGTCTTAGACTCCTGAGCAGCTGGGACTACAGGTGCCTGCCACCACGCCGAGCTAATTTTAGTATTTTTGGTAGAGACGGGGTTTCACCATGGGCCTAGCTGGTCTTGAACTCTTGACCTCAAGTGATCCACCCGCCTTGGCCTCCCAAAATGCAGGGATTACAGGCGTGAGCCACCACTCCTGGCCCTGTTTAGTCACTTTTAATTTCTTCTTTCTCTCATTTCTCAGATGACATTGATCATAGGGTCCACTTCCTAGAGTTATTGTGAAAATCGAATGAGATAATACCGGTCAGTGCTTAGATCCATGCCTGGAACATTGTAAGTGCTCAATATCTGTTGACTACCATTAACAAACAAGCAGGCAATACTTCTTGATCACTGAGGGTTTAGCCTGGGTAAGTGCAGTTTTCTTGTCTTGAAAACTTTTACTATTTAGATCAAGTACTGGATACTTTCCGGTCTTTGATCCTCAGTCTCTTTCTGCTCTTTAGAATCTGTGTTTCTTCAGCTCCCTGAATATTAGCCTTTGGGAGGCCAAGGTGGGCGGATCACGAGGTCAGGAGATCGAGATCATCCTGGCTAACACTGTGAAACCCCGTCTCCACTAAAAATACAAAAAAATTAGCCGGGCATGGTGGCAGGCACCTGTAGTCCCAGCTACTCGGGAGGCTGAGGCAGGAGAATGGCGTGAACCTGGGAGGCGGAGCTTGCAGTGAGCCAAGATTGCACCACTGCACTCCAGCCTGGGCGACAGAGTGAAACTCCGTCAAAAAACAAAACAAAACAAAACAAAAAAACAAACAAACAGAAAAACACCTTCCATCCATGTGTGGTCGCTCACATCTCTCACATCTGTAATCCCAGCTACTCAGGAGGCTGAGGTGGGAGGATCACTTGAGGCTATTAGTTTGAGACCAGCCTGGGCAGCATGGCAAGACCTTCTCTCTAAAATAAATAAATAAACAATAAAAAGGAACACCCTCCTATGTGGCCCTGACTGTTTAAACTGTGGCAGAGGGCCAGACACAGTGGCTTACGCCTGTAATCTCAGCACTTTGGGAGGCCAAGGCAGGCAGATCACCTGAGGTCAGGAGTTCAAGACCAGCCTGGACAACCTGGTGAAATCCTGTCTCTACTAAAAATACAAAAATTAGCCAGGCATGGTAATGTGTGCCTGTAATCCAGCTACTCCAGAGGCTGAGGCAAGAGAATTGCTTGAACCCAGGAGGCAGAGGTTGCAGTGAGCTGAGATCATGCCATTGCACTCCAGCCTGGGCAACAAGGGAGAAACTCCATCTCAAAAAAAAAAAAAAAAAAAAAAAGAAAAAAAAAAAAAGACTGTGTTTGGGGGGGGCGGGAAGGGGGCCCNCCAACCAACCAACCAAACAAACAAACAAACTGAGGCAGAGACTGAAAAACTGTTTACTAAACCCATTTTTTTTCTTCCTCAAAATACAACCAGACTCCATTTCTCAGCCTCCCTTGTGTGTGTGGCTGTATGACAAAGTTTTCTCCAATAGAATGGGAGCAGAGCCACTTCCAAACCCAGCCCATGACACTCTCTGGTGCCTTCTGGCCTATGCTCTTTCCCTGTGTGTCAGCTTGAAGCAGAGGAGCACAGTACAACTGGAAGGCAAGCACTGCAGATGGCAGAGCCACAACGTGGAAAGAGCCTGGGTTCCTAAACAGGCACAAAGGGTTGATACACAGCCAGGAACAACTGTATTGGACTGAGCAAAGCATACACCTTTGCTGTGCCAAGCCACTGCAGTCCAAAAGATTGTTCATTAGATGAGTTATCCCTAGTCTAAATAATCCACTTGTACTGCCCAAAGTCGATCAGTAATCTACTTTGTCTTTAATGCCTCTTCAATGCTCTTCCTTCCACTGGATCTCCTTCCACATTGTTCCAAAGCAATAATTCAAACAGTAAAGATTATTAACCATGCCCACTCTCTCTCCTGTTCAGAGAAACTTCACTGACACCTACAGTAGAACCCCCAAGTTGTTAGCCCTGTGTTCACAGCTTTTTATTATCCAGTCCTTCCTGCCTCTCCTAATTTATTTTCTATTTGTTTCTCTGTTGGACCCTGTAAAGTCCTAAAAAACGATTAGAGCACACAAAAACACAATTTTATGCACAAAAGGAAACATAGATATTACTCGTCACACAAGGAAACAGATATTGGCAACTCCAGTGACACAGGCAGGTGAGTTGTGATTTCACTGAGTTTAAGGAACGGTTGTGTTTGGAAAGGTCAATACACTGATAAACCCAGCCCCCAGCTGCTTTTATACCCACCTATTTACAACATTCTGTATTAATGAGTCTTACAAGAAATGGCATAGGGAACACATGTTACCATAGTCACATGTAGACATCAACACGAGCAATAAGGAGTTAGCCCACTGGGTCATCAGCACCTTAGAAGATCATCTGTGACATCCTCCTGATATTCCCGTTACATGGCCCCTGCTACAGCCATTCTAAACATCCTCATATTTGTCAAAGGGTCCACTCCTTTTCATGCCAACCTGCCTCTGTGTAGGAGCCTTTCCCCGCCTTATCCTCCGGGAAATGCCCTAGTCATTCCTTAAAGCTCACCTAGAGGTTCTCTTTCAAGCCGAGCTGCTTCTACCTCCTACCCCACTTCCTCCTAAGGTAGATTAGTCATATCTTCCTCTAATGTAAAGCTATTTGTGCAAGCTCTCCAGTTTTGACATCGTACTGTAGTTATCTGGCTATGTATCTGCTTCTCTCACTAGACAATGAGCTCGGAGGAGAAGAATATTAGTATTCATACCGCAGCAGTCTACAAATCTTGAATGACTCAATAAGCAAAAGTCTGTATGTCTAGATGCAATTCAGCCAAAATATTGGCCCTTATATATTGATAGTTACAAGGCTTGGGATCTCCCCCTTGCCTAAGAAGACCATGATATGGCTTAAAAGAGGAAGAAAACCTGTTTCATTTGTCTCCGACTAGGGCCAGTGGCCTAATGTGAGTTCAGCTAAAGATGACATATTCATTCCCCTGTTCACTGAAACACATGGAAAAAAATGAAGACATACTTCCAGTGTGGGAGAAGTTCAGAAAATAAAATAACATTTAACCATGTACTTACCCTCAAGGTGCAACAGCATTGACATTTGCCATATTCGCTCTGAATGTCTTTGTTGAGGAAAGAAATGTTACAGATAGAGTTGAAGACTACCCTCCTTTATCCCTCTCCCCCTCCTTTCTCAGAGGCAAGCCTACCCTAAGGCTGATATGTATGTTTTTGTACTTTTACCACACACAATATATAGCATTTGAAAATGAATATGTATGTATATATGAAATATATAAATGAATATATGTATGTGTGCATAGTATTATATTGTATATATCAATATTATGCTTTCTGAGGCATTTATTTAGTTGCATGTAGATCTACTGAATTCATTTGAATTGACAAAAACTACCCTACCATATGGTAAGCCAGTTTACTCTCCATTTGCCCACTTAGAGATAGTTGTTTCCATTTTTCACTATTACAAACTAGTTCTGTGTTAGTCTGCTTTTGCATTGCTATAAATAAATACCTGTAGCTGGGTAATTTATAAAGAAAAGTGGTTTATGTTCGTTCATGGTTCTGCAGATTGCACAGGAAGCATGGTGCTGGCATCTGCTTCTGGTGAGGGTCCCAGGAAGCTTCCAATCATGGAAGGTGATGGGGAAGCCAGTGTGTCACCTTGCGAGAGAGGGAGCAAGAGAGAGTGAAGAGGGAGGTCCCAGACTCTTTTTATTTTTTTATTTTTTTTGAGACGGAGTCTCGCTCTGTCGCCCAGGCTGGAGTGCAGTGGCACAATCTCCACTCACTGCAAGCTCCGCCTCCCGGGTTCACGCCATTCTCCTGCCTCAGCCTCCTGTGTAGCTGAGACTACAGGTGCCCGCCACCGTGCCCAGCTAATTTTTGTATTTTTAGTAGAGACGGGGTTTCACCGTGTTAGCCAGGGTGGTCTCGATCTCCTGACCTCGTGATCCAACCGTCTCGGCCTCCCAAAGTGCTGGGATTACAGGCATGAGCCACTGCGCCCGGCCCCCAGACTCTTAAACAACAAGATCTTGTGCGAACTAAGCGAAAACTCAGTCATCACCAAAGGGATGGTGTTAAGCTATTCATGAGAGATCTGCCCCCCTTATCCAACACCTCTTAAGTGGCCCCACCTCCAACACTGGGGGTAACATTTCAACATTAGATTTGGAGGGGACGAGCATCCAAACCATATCAAGCTCCAAAAAGAACACTGTTGTTTATGCTTTGTCGTGTACACAAAATGACATGTTCAAATAGTCAGAGCCCTCCAGCCATAGAACTGGCTGTTTCCAGAGATAAAGGGATTCTAGTCCCCAGAATTGATCATGGAGAGGTTTTCAAGAAATGCCATAAAGAAGTCTCCCAGCTGGGTGCAGTGGCTCAGGTCTGTAATCCCAGCACTCTGGGAGGCCGAAGCGGGTGGATCACCTGAGGTCAGGAGTTCGAGACTATCCTGGACAATATGGTGAAATCCCATCTATACTAAAAATACAAAAAATTAGCTGGGTACATGGTGGTGGGCACCTGTAATCCCAGCTACTCGGGGAGCTGAGGCGGGATAATCGTTTGAATCTGGGAGGCGGAGGTCGAGGTGAGCCGAGTTCGCGCCACTGCACTCCCCAGCCTGGGTAACGAGCGAAAATCTGTCTCAAAAAAAAAAATAAATAAATAAATAAAAAGAAAAAGAAAAAAAAAAGAAGTCTCCACTGCTTTGTAACTTGAATCCAGTGATGCTGCTAAATTGGCTTCCAACCCTAAGGCTTAAGGTTTTCATGACTCTAGGAATAAAAGCATTAAATAATCAAATTCTGGGACTTTTTGTGAATTTTGAGGTCCTGGGGAAAATGCATCAGAAGCTCATCCTGGGGCAGTGATTAGAGAGCCCTTTCGAGATGACCAGTGGCAGATGGCTTTTTGGTAGATGTCTTCGTACTGGAACCAGGATATGTTGAAACTGTCACTGTATCAAGCACTGTTCATTAAAGTCATTCAACAAATGTTTATTGAGCATCTATTATGTACTAGGTATTGGTTTAAGTGTTAGGCATATGTGGTGAAGAAGGCAAAGTCTCTGACAGACAGCATGATCACAGATAAATGTCGTATCGTATGTGAGGTGCTCTTATGGACTGAGTTGCATCTTCCCCAAAATTCTTATGTTTAAGCCCTAACCCCTGGTACCTCAGAATGTGGCTGTATTTGAAAACAGGACTTTTGGAGAGGTAATTATCTTCAAATTGTCAGAGGTGTTCAAACCAGAGTGACTCCATTGAGTGAGGGCTGGAAAACGAGGCAGGGACTTGCTGGGCTGCATTCCCAGAAAGTTAGGTATTTTCTCTCTCTCTCTCTCTTTTTTTTTTTTTTTTTTTTTTTGAGACGGAGTCCCGCTCTGTCGCTAAGGCTGAAGTGTAGTGGCACGATCCTGGCTCACTGCAACCTCTGCCTCCCGAGTTCAAGAGATTCTCCTGCCTCAGCCTCCCGAGTAGTTGGGATTACAGGCACACAGCACCACGCCCAGCTAATTTTTGTATTTTTAGTAGAGATGGGGTTTCACCATGTTGACCAGGCTGGTCTCGAACTCCTGATCTCAGGTGATCCACCTGCTTTGGCCTCCCAAAGTGCTAGGATTACAGGCGTGAGTCACCGTGCCTGGCAGAAAGTTAGGTATTCTTAGCCTCTAGATGTTTATGGTTAAGGGAACAGATTGATAATGTTTACTAAATGGACCCAGACTTGGGAGTGTCCTGATATCCTGATATCTTGAGAACAGACACATTCTTAATTTTGCTTTAAAGATAATACTATTGATTCTTGCAAAATATAGTAATCAAGAAAATCAATCCATTGTCACAAACCCTTGTAGCAGAGCACATCTCCCCATGATCTTTTTTATCCTATATATAAACAAGTATTGTACCTAGGGTGGACGCGTCCCTTCTCTCACTGCTAGGAACTCCCTACTCTGTCTATGGAGTAGCTGCTCTTTCACCACTTTATTTTCTTAATAAACTTGCTTTTGCTTTGCACTGTGAACTTGTCCTGAATTCTTTCTTGTGCAAGATCCAAGGACCTTCTCTTGGTGTCTGGATCGGGACCCCTTTCCTGTAACAAAATGAGGCAATTGGGGTGGACCCTAACAATTAGACTGTTGTCCTTATCAGAAAAGAACATTTGGACACACCAAGGAGAGACCTCACCTATGCATGAGCCCCGAGGAAAGACCACGTGGGGCACCTAGAGAAGATGGCCATCTGCAAGCCCCGGAGAGAGGCGTCAGAGGAAACCAAACCAGCTGACACCTTGAGCTTCGATTCCAGTCTCCAGAACTGCAGGAAATAAATTTCTATTGTTGAAACTGCTCAACCTGCAGTATTTTGTTATAGTAGCCCTAGTGAACTAATAGAGGGGCTATGGAGAAACATGAAGCTGAGGAAGGGTTGGAGAATAAAGGAGCCATCATCTACTAGGGCAGTCAGGGCTGTCCGAACTGTTTTATGAGAACCTGGGATAATTATCCCCACTCTGCAGACGAGACAACTTAAGGTTAGGTGACTTCCACAGTGCCACACAGCCAGGAGGCCATAGAGATTCAAACTTAGGTCTTTTGATTCCAAGTTTCTTTTGTGTGATACACTGTTATGCTGCTTCTATTTTTGATTTAAAGGAGGACTAACTTGAAAGTTTATAAATTATGTTCACAGGTCCTCTCACATTTGACCCTCACAGCAAGTTATGTGGGTAACTTACCCTCCTCCTCCTCCTCTTCTTTCTCTTCCTTCTCTTCTTCCTCATGGTTGGCTCATGGTTCTGCAGGCTTTACAGCAAGCATGGTGCTGGCATCCGCTTCTGTTGAGGGCTCAGGAAGCGTCCAGTCATGGCAAAAGGCAATGGGAAGGCAGCCTTTCACATGCTGAGAGTATTCTGGGGTCACAGGGAAAATGCATGGTGAGGGCATCCTCCTTCTCCTCCTCTTCCTTTTCCTCCTCCTCCTCCTCCTTTTCTTCCTCCTCCCCCTCTTCTTCCTCTTCCTCCTCCTCCTCTTCTTCCTCCTCCATGTTACCATCTTTGTTTACTGAGGCTCAAAGAAGTTAAATGGTTGTACCGATCTCACAGCAGGATGGTGAAAGAGTTGGGGCGGGGAGTGTGTTGGGAACTGAATCCTACTCCATCGCCTTTTCCATTCTGTAGGAGAAAATATTTCCTCTTTAGACAAAGCCCTGATGGGCTCCTGAAATTCACATGGAGTGAAGAGACTTGTGCTTACTCTCCTAGAGAAACCCCACCACTGCCACAGTGATCTCCCGGGTAGTCACTCAGTTCAGTATGTCATTTTCTCAGAGGCATCCACTCCTCCAGACCCTGTCCCCCATGACCATCACTTCCCAGCTGGGGATGAGACCCTCCACGGCCCTTCAAACCTCCACCACTGGATAAATTAACCTAACTGTGGAGAGTTAATTTGTCTGACTATAAAGTGCATTCAATAAGTGTAAAACAAAACTAATTGGTTCTCTTCCATACAAATTTAATCATACCATAAAATGTGATCAATGCAAATAAAAACCATTGAGTAAGTTAAGTGCTGAGGATCCATAAAGGGGGAAAAATGGTCCGTGCTCATAATCGCAGGAATGGGAATCTGGATGTGCAGTGACTTGTGCATTAATCATCTCGCATGCCAGGGTTGACAGTAGCTGGGCTGTGTTGGAGGGACATTGAAAACTTCCTTCTCTGGTGCCCATTGTGTGGAGGAGATAATTCCCTCATTGATTCTGGGGAGCATGTGTTATCAGCTAATACGTTCTGGGTAATATTCATCGGATGCATGTTTTGTGCGTCTGGAGCCCACACATTGCTCACAGGCGCTGGCCAGACTTTCTTTGTGCTGAAACTGTTCTCATTGTAGGCAGAGTCTGGGGTTTGTGGAATGACATCAGATACACTTTCTAAAGGGTTGAATGTTGCGGGGTCAGCGGGTTGGGGGAGTGGGGGCGTCGGGACCTCTTTTGTGCAAAATTAATTTGCAAAAGACAAAGGTCGGTAGAATTGGGTGACTTCTGAAACGTTTAACCTTGTCCTTTGTTCTACTGTCACTCCTTGTCAGAGGGGCAAATGGAGGCATTTACAACATTCAGCTTTGTTTGCATAACAGATGCATCCTTGGTTGCTTTCTACCCCTTGCTGGAATCTCTGGGCCTTACTGGGAAGCTCAGCCTTGTTCAGACTGAGTGAGACCTATTAGGACAGGGTCCCTGGGGGAAGGGCAGCCTTGCAACCAGTCTTTTGCCTTAGGTATGTGCTTGGGAGAGCCTCTCCAGACTCCTGTCCAGGGTAGATAACAGTGCTTCAATCTTGCATTGTGACCAAAGCCCTTGCCAAGCTTGTGTCAAACCAGACTGTCCACTGGGACCAGGACGACGCCAATTGTGATGTCTTCTATATTACCCTGGCGATGACGTTCAAAACATACTTTGTAAATTGTTACCCAAATGTGTGGGTGTGTAAAGTATTTAGAAATTTTTCAGGAGGTAGGATGTGTCAGAACTGTGTACATTTTATAGGAGAGAACACTGTGGCTCCACACAGTATTGTTGACTTGTTTAACTCACTTTGGGAACGGATAAATAAGGGCCCAAGTAGTTTCTCTATTTCTCAGGCAGAATGTCTATCCTAGCTTCAGGCTCACATCTGATTGCACCTTCTTCCCACCTCTACGAGACAAAGCTGTGAAGGTGAATGCAGCTGTAGTGGTTGATATCGGGGTGCAGGAGAGAGGGGGAAGGTCCCATGTACAATGTGGAAGGCTAGTAGAAGTCTAGGTCAATGGGGTCAATGGTCTTTGTGATGTGTGTGTGTGTGTGTGTGTGTGTATGTGTGTGTGTATTTAGTGACAGCAGAACATTCAGAGAGATGTTAGAGAAGCATTTGGCTACTGGGAACGCAATCCTTGCGGACTCCAGGAGAGCTCTGGTTCCCAGCTGGAAATATGGCAGGACAGGGATGCTTCTTTTCCTAGAAATACGGTGAATAATCAGAGAAGTTCACCAGCCTGGAGCAGAGAAGCAGCGAGAGGCAAAGATAGGTCTGGGAGTTTGGAGGACAGGGTCCAAAGCAGAAGGACAATCGATGACTCTACAGGCAACAAGCAGCCCCTAGCTCAGTGTTCTCATCTCTAAAATGGGCACCAGGAAACCCACCTTAGTAAATGACTACTTATCAGTAATGGACTCAGAAACTTGGGAATCAGAAATTCATCCTGTGGGGAGGTCACTAAGAGAGTGGGGGTTGTCACACATCAGCATCAGTGTGTGGGAGCTCAGGGCTCAGGATTTCACTCAACAAATCCTCCTACACCCCAGGGACTTTGCACCTGCTATTCCTGCTGCCCCAAACACCTTTCCCTCACTCTTATTTATCCTGCAGATCTCAGTGCAAGTGCTATTTTCTGTGGCAAGCCTTTCCAATGCACAGTTTCTCAGACCAGAATAAACTCTATGAACTCCCAAACCTTCTATTTTCAGCATATACCATTGTTTGTTTAATTCTATGCCTCCACACTCATCCTTGGTTAGACTGAAAGCCTGTTGCTTATAGCATGTAGTTGGCACTTAATGTTTGTTGAACGAGTGAATGAATAAGCGAATGAATGAAGAGTTTGAGATATCTTCTTGAAGTCCATCGGGGATGGCGACTCTATGTCAAGTTCATGGAACGGTGCCCTAGAAAGATTTGAATTCTTCCAACCTCAAGATTGGATTTGGGAGGTAGAGTTTGTAAGTGGGGTGTGATACCTGGGGTATAAATGGGGTATAATATCAGAATCTCTGAGGTCCCACCACAGCTGGGTAGTCAGAGACAGATGACAAAGTGGATTATTTTCTTCCTCGACTCTCTTTCTTCCAGAAGAGCCGAGAAAGATTAAACAGGAGTATTGAACGGTCCCCCCCACGCCCCGCCAAAGCCCATCTTGTACATCTCTTGGTATCCCGAGGCAGTCTCTCTGGGATGACTCTCTCTAGGGCCCAAGTTCCTGCCTCTGATTCTCTTTCCCTCCCTGGATCTGCTTTCCTCTGAGTGTCTGGGACTCCGTCTTCTTCCCTGTGATTTATCCCCACAACATTTCTGGCTGTTCCACTGTTCCATTTGTCTGCTTTCAATAATTATTTAAGCTTTATTATGTATTTATCAAGTAAACTGTCGGCTTCTGAAGTTTGCTTATTGTAGCCAGAGGTTTAGAAGGGCAATTTGTATGCATCTCAGAGCTCACATGGCAAATCCTCTCGCTGGATTGAAATTATGATATGAACATGATGTTTTATGAGATAATAGAATGAGGGTTCCAAATTCTCGGGTTTTATATACATATATATACACACATATATATACACACACATATATATACATACATATATGTGTGTGTGTGTGTGTGTATATATATATATATATATTTTTTTTCCTTTTTTCCTCTGAGCTTTCCTGAGAAAGAAATATGCAAACAGCTCCGATGGCTGGATATTGAAAGGAGGGTGTGGAAATGTACTCACTGTGGGGGAGTCAAGAAGAAACAGATGAATAGTTCAGTTCGGATGGCCTTTAAATTCATGAGGTTGAGTGCAAGCCAAGTTAAACACCACTGGGCTCTGTAGCTCCCTGAACTCTGCTGAAACGGAAGATTAATCTGGCTGCAAGGCGCTGAAGAGGCGCCGCCCGACAGGGAGAGCTAGGAAGGTTGAAACCCCACAAAGCTGCTGTTGAAACAATGTAGGTAAGTGAACCATCATATCCTGAACCATCATGAGGCTGTGGCATGGATTCAGGGTAAAGAGGTGAAAACCACAGCACCTATAATGGCAATAATAGGATCTGTGCAATCCCTTTTGCCTGTTTCCAATCTGATGCAATTCTGAGGAGTAGGGGTTATTTTTGGTTTTTGAGAAAGGGTCATGCTCTGTCACCCAGACTGGAGTGCAGTGGCATGATCACAGCTCACTGCAGCCTCTCACTCCTGGGCTCAAGCAATCCTCCCACTTCAGCCTCCTGAGTAGCTGGGACTACAGGCATGCATCACCACACCTGGCTAATTTTTAAATATTTTCTGGCTGGTCTCAAACTCCTGGGCACAAGTGATCCTCATCTTTGGCCTCCCAAAGTGCTGGGATTACAGATGTAAGCCACCATGCCCAGCCTGGGAATATTTAACACTATAGTGTTTAAATATAGGAATATTCAAGGTATTTTTAACGCTCTAGTGTTTCTATATATAAATAGAAGCTCCAAAAAGTGATTGAAGAGGACATCCGTGGTTTTTGCTGATCTTGCTTGTCCAGCATCTCTTCCTCCATGGCAGCCAAATTTTCTTCTCGGAATATCACCCATCCTCCAATTTTTTTTTTTTTTTTTTTTTTTTTGTCAGAGGTTTTCTCTGTCCCCCCAGGCTAGAGTGCAGTGGTGCGATCTTGGCTCACTGCAAGCTCCGCCTCCTGGGTTCACGCCATTCTCCTGCCTCAACCTCCCGAGTAACTGGGACTACAGGCGCCTGTCACCACACCCGGCTATTTATTTTTTTGTATTTTTAGTAGAGACAGAGTTTCACCGTGTTAGCCAGGATGGTCTTGATCTCCTGACCTCATGATCTGCCTGCCTCGGCCTCCCAAAGTACTGGGATTATAGGCATGAGTCACTGCGCCTGGCCACCCATCCTCCATTTTTAGTTCACACACTTGAGGTCAGGTTGAATATGCCCCCAGGTTCAGAGGTAGGTATACAAAACAGGTGTGACTGGTGAGTGTATTTAACTAAAATACCCCCAATCACAGTCACTTTTCAGGTAGGGACCCTCCTCCTGACCCAGGCCAGTGCAATGCCCCTCACTCAGCCCAGGGCTTTGTTTAGAATGACTGGGGAAGAGCAGCTCTTTCTCTCATGGTGCTTGTGTCTGCGAGGGCTGAAATGTGTGTAAACCCAGGCTATTACTACGTGAGGGGAGGGCCTGGCTGAAACTGATGCCAATGAAGAGGAAAAGAGAATTGAGAAGAGAGAGGCTGAGATCTAACAACATTATCTAGACCTGGACCCCTAATCATTCCTACTCCTGTACTTTTCAGCTACATGAAACAGAAAAAGCCTCTATTACTGTTACTATTAATACTGTTATTGTTGTTATTATTGTTATTTTCTTACATCACTTTGGTGTTTTCTGTTGCTTACAACTGAAAGAATCTTGATCAATACAGTCATTCCACGTGAGTGGTGGAGAGAATGACGACAGTGATGACGTTTTGGATCTGAAATTCTGTTCTCTTCCCACTTTGTATGCTGCGAGGGAGAAACGTGAGAAAAAGGTACAGCAAAGAATGGATTCCCATTCCCTGCGTGTCTCCTGGAAGCCAGGGTTCAAGGCACATGGCCTGGGACTAAGTCTGGATCTATGCCTCAGCTCAGCTCATCCCAGAGTGACCCTAGGCACAAAGTGAACCTCCTCACTGGGGGACATTAATTTATAGCTCTCCTTTCTTGGTAAGAATCAGAAATTACAAAAGTACTTTATAAATGAAAAGGTCTGTAAATGTGTTGCTGTTTCCATGGTTACTTTTGTTATGATCCCCATTGCTGGAATATTCCAGAGAGGCTGAATACCCACCTGTCCCATGTATCAAATGGAAGCAACAGATGGTTGCAGATTTGATTTTTTCTTTTCTTTTTTCTTTAGTTTCTTTTTTTTTTTTGGAGACAGGGTCTTGCTTTGTCACCCGGGCTAGAATGCAGTGGTGTGATACTGGTTGATTGCAGCATCAAACTCCTGGGCTCAAGTTATCCTTCCACCTCAGCCTCTTGAGCAGCTGGGATTATAGGCACACAACACCACACCTGGCTATTTTTTTTTTTTTTGGAGATGGAGTCTCCCTCTGTTGCCCAGGCTGGAGTGTAGTAGTGTGATCTCGGCTCACTGCAAGCTCTGCCTCCTGGGTCCATGCCATCCTCCTGCCTCAGCCTCCCGAGTAGCTGGGACTACAAGCGCCTGCCACCACGCCTGGCTAATTTTTTTTTTTTTGTACTTGTAGTACAGATGGGGTTTCACCGTGTTAGCCAGGATGGTCCCGATCTCTTGACCTTGTGATCTGCCTGCCTCAGCCTCCCAAAGTACTGGAATTACAGGTATGAGCCACCACACCCAGCCACACCTAGCTAATTTTTACATTTTTTGTAGAGATGGTGTCTTGCTGTGTTGCCCAGGCTGGCCTCAAATTCCTAAGCTCAAGCAGCCTTAGCCTTCCAAAGTTCTGGGATTATAGGCATGAGTCACCATGCTCAGCCCAGATTAGATGGATTTTAAGGGTCTTTTGCCTTCAGGAATCTTGATGAAGGGAACTTCATCAAGTTTGCAGGGCTAGATCAGCTGTCTGTATTCCACCACTCAGGAAGTTGCAGATTACTTGTACAAGACCATGCAGGGAGCCAGTGTCAGACTTGGTCCAGTCAGTTCTGTTGGACTCCACAGACCTTGTCTATCCACTGAGACATCCTGCATCAGGATGCAAAAAAGCAGTGGTGGAGAAAACTCAGAAACAGAAGGAAAAAGACCTGAAATAAGAGGCTATCTTAAATCTAGGAAATGACAAATTGTCCCCAGGAGCCACCTAAGACATGGCAATGAGATCCTCAAGTGGGTAGAAGTCCTGGTTTGATCCACTGGCTTGACCTTCTAGGAGTCTTGACTTTGTTAAAGCCCATTCATTTACTCATTCATGGAACATTTGTTGAACACCTACTGTGTGCAAGACCTTGAACCAAGGCTCTGAAGATGAATTAGGCACCTCACCCTCAAGGAACTCCATCCACGGGGGGATATATTTGTACAAATAACTCATTGTAGTACAATGTGCTAAGTTGTAAATAGGACTGTTAGCAAGAAGTACATAGTAGAGGTGGAGTAAATAGAAATGACTCTAAACTAAGGATATCTTGGAAGGGTTTAATAAAGGAGAAGGGCACCTGAGCTTATTTTAAGGCTTACATAGGAGTTCATCACATTGACAAGGGGAGGAATGTGCATACCTGGCCAAGGTAATGGCCCCAGGAAAGGCAGAGAAGCACATGTGATTTGCAGGTTTCTTGGAGAGAATAAGTAGATGTTGGATACAGTTGGACATGGAAGGTGGGGCTTGTAGGAGAAGAGCTCAGAGAATTCAGCAGAACCAGAGGTTAAGTAAATGCTGGCAACAGAAGGTTGAATTGTTTGACTTTCAACATTGAATACCAATGAACTTGAACCCACATGAAGAAAGAAAGAGATGTCTGAGTATCTACATTTCTTCCTTCAATGTGCTTGATCTTCTGTGTCACATGTTTTACTTGGGTGGGTGGTTTGGGGATTTAAAACCTGTAGTGGATTTGTTTAGCATGCAAGAGTAAGGAGGACAGGCAATATTGAAACCAGTTCAGTTGTCTCACAGAAACGATATTTATGGTTTTGACATAAATGTAGAAATTCATCCTCCCAGTCTTAAGAAACTTACATTTGTCTTACATGAGTTCCTTTCTCAGGAAAGCAACCCTCAGGCCTCCCAGTTAGTATCAAGGGACAAAAACTCACCAGATCACCACATCTGGACAATGAGACGCCAGACTCCTTACCCATCACAATTGCTTCCTGACCCCTCCCTAATGCCTGTTGATCACCCCCTCTTACCCCTCCCTCATTCCTGTTGACCAGCTCCTCTTCCTCACCCCTGTCTAATGCCTGTGGACCACCTCCTCTTCCTCATTCCTGTTTTCCCACGCATAGTTACATTTCTTCCCTGCTATATAAACCCCTAATTTTAGTCAGTTGGGGAGACAGATTTGAAACTGATCTTCTGTTCTCCTTAGCTCTGGAATAAAGCCTTCCCTGGCAATATTCATTGTCCCAGTGATTGACCTTCTGTGCAGCAAGCAGTAGGACCTAGACAGAACCCCTGGCATTTTGGTAGCGGTACTGAGGCGGCAACTTACTGTGAATATGGTAGGGAGAAGTCAGCTTAGTTTTCCAAACTAGGATGTCAACAGTTGAGGCAGGACACTTTAAAATGTGATGGCCCATAGTGAAAAACCGGAAGCACCTGCCCTGATGTAGCAGACTTTGGGTTCAAACAGACTCCTGGTTCCACTACATTCCATCCATGTCAACTCAAACACCTGTCTTCAGCTCTCTGAGCCCCCGTTACCTCACTGTAAAATGGAGATAGTGTTTTTCTCAGGCATATTTTGAATTTAGAAAATCAAGTGAATCAAGGCACCCTGCATTGTGCTGGGTATGTAGCAAGTGTTTAATTGTTAGGGATTATGTTTTATTGCAATATAACCACAGTACATCTGCAGTGACGGTTGCAGCTCACCAAGCCACCTTGAGGTCATGATATTTGTTTTGTTGTATCAGGTCCCTGTTTCTATGAATGGGTGTGAATGAGGTCATGGTGACTGTATCAGTGTAAGGGATCACACATAATAAAGTGCTTAGCATAGTGCCTGGCGCATAATGGTACTCACTTGGTTTTAAAAAATCTTGGGAATGAAAGGCCCAGCGGTCCATGGGACTGCAGTGGCATGATATTGGCAGACTGCAGCCTGAAACTCATGGGGTCAAGCTATCCTCCCACCTCAGCCTCCTGAGCAGCTGGGACTACAGGCACACACCACCGCGCCTGGCTAAGTTTTAAATTTTTTGTAGAGTGTGTTCTATACAGCAGCAAGACAGACTGGTTTGTTCTAGAGTGGCAAAGAGTAGCTCATCTGCTGCAACCCCCACTTCCCACACCCAGGGCAGCAGCCAGTAATCTCTCTGAGGCCTCAGTGGGGTCCTGGGGTGTCATTCCTGGGAAATCCTATGACCTACCCTCCCTACCGTCCTTTCTCCTTTTCTAGCATACTATTTCTCCGCAGCTTTCTTTTCCTCCTTCTCTTTTGCCTTCCCTCACTTTTCTTTCTTTTCTTCCTCCTTCCCTCCCTTCCTTCCTTTCTTCCATTCTTTCTCTTTTCTTTTATTCTTTCCTCCTTCTTTGTTTTCCTTCTTTCCATCCGTGCATCAAAGCTTTGCTCTGTGCTACTCAGATGCAGCTTCTTTTCACAGAAGCACATTTCCCAGGCAGTGTCAGGGGAGAGGCTCCCCCAGCCTGGAAACAGGATCCAACAATTTCCACGTGAGTTGGGGCATGAACGATCAAAATGTTACTCCAATGGCAAAGTCAACGGAGAAGCTGTCACAATATCAGTCCAAAAAAAAGCAGAACATTTATATGCATTGACTTGGGACTAGGTCCAGGTCTCTATGCAAATAAAGCATTTGCTTGGAAAAAAATAAAATAAGAAGTCTGTTGAGGCTCCTTCCCTAGGGAGCATCAGGAACAGAGTGGGTTACTGCAGCCCTTTCTAGCACCAGGACACTGGCCTTCGTTCTGTCAACACTGGACTTCCCCAGCTCCTCTGACCTGGAGTTTCCTAAAGACTCAGCTGATTGATCCCATGGTGCCCAGTGCAGGAGCACTTTGGAAACCTCAGGCCTGGGGATTGTATTGCCTAAGGGCTGGCAGTCTCCATCCTGCCCTGCGGTGAACCTCTTGTCTTATGAATTCTCCCCATATGGTAAATGAGCCTGAGAGCAATAACTTACACATACTCTCAGAGTGATCCTCTGTGGCAAATGCACCTGGATGCAGTTTAGAGTTGCGAGCTAAGGATTCTGGGACTGGCCAAGCAGGAGATTCATTCCTTCTCTGTGTGGAACATCTGAGTCCCCGGCCTGTTCCATGGAACATGGGCCAGATAGCAGATATAGTGGATCAAGCCCTTTGTTTTGGGTTAAGCAAAGTTGCCAGGTGGAGGTTGTGAGGAGGAGGCTGCTAAGTGGAAATGCTCTATAAACTACGTGCTTTTTGCAAGCAGTTGCAGATCTTCTGCCCAGTTCACTGCCCTCTCTGCCCTGTAAGCCCTCAATAAAACCCCGTGTCTCATTTGCTGGCTCTGGGTCTCTTCTCCAGCCTCTTGAACTTGATGCCAGCCACTTTGGAGTAGATAGGAGTTCAGCATAACACTCCCCCACCCCCAATTAAAGTCATGCCTGATATTTCCAACCTGTTGGCTTAGTTTTTATCCCTGACCAAGTCATCTCTTCTGCGTGGATGAGAGGATCTTGACATCCTGTCTTACTCTTCAACCATTTGCTTACAAGGGTTGAACCTGGAACCACAGTAATACAGATGGCCTGACTGTAGGCATCATTATTGCTGGGATTCTTCTGAAGTCCTGCCTCACCTGGGCTGGTCCTCTTGATGGCGTCATATGCCTACACTCTACACAGAGTTCTTCTTCCTGTTTTCTACATGCAAGCCAGGGACCACAGACTGGACCCTGTTTTCTAACCCCACTAGGTCTTCCCCAAGGTCCCAAGGCCAGCGGGCTCTCTCAGAGGCATCTCCCATTGATTGGAGGCCAGGCTGCCAGACTGGGGGGTGGGCTAGGCTCACGGGGTCTTGCAGGAGGCTGGGAGCAAGGGAAAGGGCAGATGGGAGAAGAAATCAGGAACTCCTGGCCCAACCAAGGCGTATAAATCGCCAGGTGGCTGTGAAGTCTTTTAAATGTTTTGACAATCCCCAATCCATCAGAGCCTTTAATTGGGTTTTGACTGAGTTGTTCTATATGTAAATACCAGTTACTGGTGAGGTTGTTTATAGCCAAACTGTCTGTTTATGCAAATTGTGTTCCAAGATCACAGCGTTTTCATTGCAGGATAAAAACATTCCTTTTATTTAATGCCAACATTGCTTCCTCCTTGGGCTGGGGTTTATTTTCCTCTTTGGCTTTTAAATACAGCAAAGCAATTTGGTGAGCCAGAGGAGAGGCGTTTCCCATGCAGCGGAGACCACGAGGTCCCCTGCAGAGGGGGGACATGAGGGTGGTTGATTGGTTGCCACAGATTCATAGAATGTATCTGCAGGTACGTTAGCTCATCTTCCCTCCCAAAACAGAGACTCATTGAATGCCGGGGGCTCATTGCTCTTTGCAGCAGCCTGGCCCATGTTTGGGCAATATTGACTTTTACAGTTATCCCTTTGAATGGTTTGGGATTTGTCTTGTTGAAACTGACTCTTCAACTGGTCTCTTAGGATCATCTGATCCCCCTTCACTCACTTCGATGATTATAATAGCTCTCATCCCCCTTCCAAAATAATCTCTTCGCAACCCAGGTGAACTTTGGGAAGGGCAGATCTGTCTCTCCTGTCTGTCTACCATTTGCCTGCAAGATAAAATCTGTCTCCTGCATGGCCGAGCTGATGCTCTGTGATCAGGACCACATCTTCCACACCCTACCAGGTTATCCGTGAACCCTAAACCCCAGCTCTGCTGAATTGCTTCTAGGTTTTTATCCCTGGCCTGACAAATGGAGCTGATGAAATAAAAATCTTGAAGACTGGTGCCACCACGCATGCCTTCGTTTCTATATTTATCAAGTGCTCTGCATTAAACCCTGGTGGTAGAGCAGGGAGCAACACAGAGCAAGGCCATGCCCTCCTTGGGGCGTCTGCATGCAAATGCTTGGTTTCCAGCCTCTGTGGGGATGCCTCCTCCAGCAAGTGCAGTCAGCAGGAGAGTCTAAACCTTTCTTCCTATCAAGCTCACTGCTCCCATTTGCCCCTCCCTCTTCGCCAACTCACAGTTTATCTCCCGTCAAAGCAAACTAAAAATGGCCTGAGAAGGACTCCGTACTTCTATATTTGAGTCCTGTGGACAAACTGTAATCTAGCTTAATGGTCAGACAAGATTGAAAACCTTACTTAGGAGTATGTGCCTGTAACAACAGCTGAGTCTTGGCCAAAGCTTGTGGTCATACTTTAACCTCTCATAGACTGCTAAGTGTACAGACTGTGTTCAAATAAGGAAGCGCAACCTGTAACCAGTCCAGCTGTTTCTGTGCCTCACTTCTGATTTCTGTAGGTCACTTCTTCTTTTTTCTTTTGTCTATAAATTTGTTCTGACCACGAGTCATCCTGGGAGTCTCTCTGAATTGGCTATGATTCTGGGGGCTGCCTGACTCCAAATCGTTCGTTGCTCAATTAAACTCCTTTCAATGTAATTTGGCGGCAGTTGTTCTTTCAACACTACTCTGTTGAAGGAAACTGTGGTCAGCAGGAAAGTTCCCTTCTTTTTCTTTTGCTTCTTCATTGGAATCGACATCCTCCTCCTGCTCCCTCTTTCCTTCCCATTTCGAAGGGAAAGTGAGTCCGGTGAATCCACCTGTATCCCAGGTATCCACTCCTCCGCCCCTTCAGGGGTTCTTCTCCAGCGATGGTTTTGCATTTCTTCTGCACGTTTCTCCTCTGCCTCTACTATTGACCATCACCCCTTCAATGTGCTCAGAAATCTCTCCCACCATGGAATGAGAGTCTTAGAGCAACATTTCCTCAATGGTGCATGTTCCTGATGTTCAAACATCCTCCAACTCAAAAGCACATCAGTATCACCTCGGCAGACTTTAAGAGCGGATGCCTGGACCACATCACAGAGCAATTAAAACAGTGCGTGGTGGTGGGAAGTCCAGGAATCAACAGGTTTTGAAACCTCCCCTAAGGTGATTCTATAATCAGTCAGGATTGATAGTCACTGCGACTGTCTTGTTCTTCTTCTTCCTACCACAGAAAACCCATTTAAAATTAGTCAAGACACTGTCTCCATTTCTCCATCTTCCCACTGATTCCTCAATTTATTGCCATCCATCCTCATTCCATCAGCTTCTTAAAATTGCTTTGAAAATCCCACCAATAGCTCTCTATTATCTAAACCCAGCTGACCCTTCTCGGGCTCAACTCATGGTGCTTTTGATAGCGTTGACCATGCCTTCTTTCTTGCAGTGGTCTCCCTGACTCCAGCGATGCCAACCTGTGCTGATTCTCCTGCAGTTGTTCCTTCTCAGAGTCTTTTGTGAGCCTCCATTTTTACAGCCACTTTTTGGATATTGGTGTTCCAAGCATTTCCTTTTCTCTTCTCTCTGGGTGAGTTAATCTATTATCTCTACCTCTATAATGATGATTTCCTGAATTCCATTTCTAGCTCAACCGTCCCAAGCTCCAAATCCTTCTCCACTACCCACTGAACATCTCATATGCCTTATCTCCAAACCAGATTCTCTTCTTTCACTCCCATCTCTTTGTATGTCACCATCACAGTACCCAATATCGAAACCTAAAAGTCTATTTCTCTGTATCTTCTTCATGTGCAATTGACTATTGGGGCCCGCAGATTCTGGAGCCCAAATACTCACTGAGTCTCTCTGTTCCTCTCTAACCTGCATCATTCCTCTCTTAGTTCAGTCCTTCATGATTTATCTCTTGGAATGTTTTCTTTTTCTTTTTTTTGAGACAGAGTTTTGCTCTTGTTGCCCAGGTTGGAGTGCAATGGTGCAATCTGGGCTCACTGCAATATCCGCTTCCTGGGTTCAAACGATTCTCCTGCCTCAGCCTCCCGAGTAGCTGGGATTACAGGCATGTGCCATCACCCCTGGCTAATTTTTTTGTATTTTTAGTAGAGATGGGGTTTCTCCATGTTGGTCAGGCTGGTCTCAAACTCCCAGCCTCAGGTGATCTGCCTGCCTTGGCCTCCCAAAGTGCTGGGATCACAGGCTTAAGCCACCGCGCCCGACCGCTTTCTTAGTCCTCCTTGTAGACTCACCTCCTTTAAGCCTCTGTCATCTCAGCAATCTCACTATAGTCCAAATTTGACCTTAACTTTACTCCTTGAAAACCACCTTTCAATGGCTCTCTGTTGCACAAACGTTACAAATCCAAGTTTCTTAAAATGTGTGTGGGTGTTACAACAGGATAGTTACATGACTCAGAAAAATGTCAGTTGATACATAGCATGAGTGCTCCTTTAATGCAGGTCTGGGGTAAGGCCTGAGAATCTGCATTTCCAACTAGGTCCCAGGCAGCACCAAGGCTGCTGGAACAACAAGGTTGAATAGAAATGTGATATTTCTTCTTTTTTTTTAAGACCCCCCCTCCTTTTTTTTTCTTTTTAACACAGAGTCTCGCTTTGTGGCCCTTGTTGGAGTGCAGTGGCGCAATCACAGCTCACTGTAGCCTCCGCCTCCCAGGTTCAAGAGATTCTCATGCCTCAGCCTCCCATGTAGCTGAGCTTACAAGTGTGTGTCACCATGCCCAGCTAATTTTTGAATTTTTTGGAGAGATGAGGTTTCACCATGTTTGCCAGGCTAGTCTTGAACTCTTGGCCTCAAAAGATCTGCCCACCTTGGCTTCCCAAAATGCTGGGATTATAGGCATGAGCCTCCACGCCCAGTTTAGATCTATTTTTAACAAATTGTAAAAATCCTTATTGCTTATTTTCCTCTCTTTTATTGCGAAATGTATTTTGATAAATAATTACAGTTGCAGATATTCAGAAGTCTCAAAACAAGTGCCGCAAGGGCTGTAAAAATTACCTAGTGCAATAGAGAAAAATCCAGAGGCCCAGAGAGCGAGTGTGGTGAGCTCAAGGCTACACAGAAAATCAGTGGCCGACTCATGCTCAGGGCAGGTTCTCTGATTCTCTCCCCATAAATCTTTGTACAGCAGTCTGGAAACCAGAGAATCAGAGAGAAATCTGTCAGCAGCGAATCTGCCCGTGTGGTGGGTACAAAGCCCCTAGGAGGACATCGTTAATATTCCACAGAAATTCCCATGCACCTGCTCTCATATTCATCAGGCAAGCCACAATTATGTCTGTGCTGGGGCTGGGGGCAAACTGTCCATGCAGGCTTGTGAAGAAGTTATATTTAAAAGCTGGACTGAAGCTGTGGGTCATTCATAATCCACTAAATATTTAAGAGGTATGTCTTAAGGCATCTGAAAATTACAGGGATATTTCATGATCTCATTTTGGGGCATATATGTCTGGCTGGGCTAGACATAGTCCCTGGCTATGGGTGGCTCTGTTTTGCTTGGGAAAGCCAAATATAAATAAAAGGCTGGAAAATCCAGTAATTTACATAGTGAGAAGAGAAGAGTGATGTTGGGTGGGAAAGCACCTGGGACACATACCTTGATAGCCCTGAAGGAGAAGCAGTTGGTGGGACCCAGGTGGGATCTGAGGAGGGAGGCAGTGGAGATAAAAACGATGGAGCTGAGGCGGGCGGATCACCTTAGGTCAGGAGTTCGAGACTAGCCTGGCCAACATGGCAAAATCCCGTTTCTACCAAAAAAACAAACAAACAAACAAACAAAAAAAAGAATAAAAATTAGCCAGGCATGGTAGTGCATGCCTGTAATCCCAGCTACTCTGACGCTGAGACAGGAGAATCACTTGAGCCTGGGAGGTGGACGTTGCGCCGAGATCGCGCCACTGTACTCCGGCCTGGGCAACAGAGTGAGACTCTGTCTCAAAAACAAACAAACAAAAACCAATGACACTAGCTACTATAGGAGAAGCAGGACAGGCCCAGGATTTATGGGGCACAGGAACTAAAGGAGTCTGGGTCAAGTCCCAGAGAAAATGGATTGGCCCCACCAGTGTTGTTCCTGATTGGCTTTTAAAATGTTCCTGATTGAGGTATCACTTGGTTTAAAAAAAAGCAACCACAACACAAAGCAAAACAAAAAACCTCCTACAATAAAAAAAAGATAATACAGAAAATAGTTGTTCCTCAGGGTTTCGCCTCCAGTCTCCCAGTTGACCAGCCACCATCCCCAGAGGCAACAGCTGCATCCTGCTTTTTATGGACCTTTCAAGATATATTACAGGAGCACATTTATGTTTCCATTGATGGAAGGATATTATAAGCTCCGTTCTATGTCTTTTTTTGTGTGTACTGATATATCATGTATCTCGAATATCATTTCATATCAGTACATAGCAATGTCCCTTATTATTTTAACAGCCACATTGTATTCTGTTAAAATGTAGCACTGTAGTTTATTTAACCTTCTTTTTTTTTTTTTTTTTTTTTTTTTTTTTTTTTTTTT
>NC_037688.1:57453035-57500950 GCF_003255815.1 Theropithecus gelada
GCCTCCTGGGTTTACGCCATTCTCCTGCCTCAGCCTCCCGAGTAGCTGGGACTACAGGTGCCCGCCACCTCGCCCGGCTAGTTTTTTGTATTTTTTTTTTTTTAGTAGACACGGGGTTTCACCGTGTTAGCCAGGATGGTCTCGATCTCCTGACCTCGTGATCCGCCCGTCTCGGCCTCCCAAAGTGCTGGGATTACAGGCTTGAGCCACCGCGCCCGGCCGGGTACGCTTTCTTTTAGGGATATTTTAATATGCAACCAGGGTTGCAAACTACTGCTTTAAAACATTTATTCTCCTGTTTTTTAATTTGACGAATCATCTATTGCACCTTATTTGATGCCCAGGCTAGCACTAGGCTCAACGATAAGAGAAGATCATCTACTCGTTTATTCATTCATTTAATCATGAGAATGCAGGATCTGTGCTGGGTTTTCTGGGAGCCGTGTGAGCAGTGAACTCTTGCTTCTGTAGCCTATGCTGGCTAAGATCTTACACAATTTGGGGTCAGACGGTCATGCGCTCTAATATATCTCTATCTTTTCCCTCTTCTGTGATATTGGAAAAATATTTATGACTTACTTGCTACATTGACTTAGATAAAACCTAAACTTCTAGAAGCCTCCGTCTAGTCTATAAAATAGGGACACACCAGTTGAGATCTAGTTAGGAAAACTCAATCAACACTCACACTAGATATTTCAAACAGAGAGAATTAAATGCAGGGCCTTTCTTATGCAGGTATTAGAACCCTGAAAGGGGAGAAGGGGAGATATTAGAAATGCAGGCAGTAACAACTATAACCCGGTGCTGGGGAACAAAAGGGAAGAAGTCATGTTATAGAACTTAGGAGTTCATAGCGGGGTTCCTTACAAGTGAGTGCTTGAATTGTTATTTTTATTCTTTACATAATGCCTTTTTATTATCAATTTTTGTGGGTGCATAGTAAATATATGTATGTATGTATGTATGTATGTATTTGATACATGAGATGCTTTGATACGGGCTGTAATATGGGTACAATATGTGTGCAATAAATAAGCACACGATGGAGAACAGGGTAACCATCACTTCAAGCATTTATCCTGTGAGTTACAAACAACTCAATTACACTCTTTTAGTTATTTAAAAATGTACAGTTATTATTGGCTATAGTCACCCTATTGTGCTGTCAAATGATAGATCTTATTCATTCTTTCTATTATTTTGTACCTGTTTACCATCCTCCCCTCCTTCCATTCCACTACTACCTTTCCCAGCCTCTGGTAACCACCTTTCTACTCTCTATGTCCATGAATTCAATTGCTTTGATTTTTATATTCCACAAATAAATGAGAACATATGATGTATGTCTTTTTGTGCCTGGCTTATTTTACTTAATGTAATATTCTCCAGTTTCATCCATGTTGTTGCAAATGACTGGATCTCATTCTTTTTTATGACTGAATAGTACTCTATTGTGTATAGGTACCACATTTTCTTTTTTCTTTTTTTTTTTTTTTTTTGAGATGGAGTCTCGCTCTGTTTCCCAGGCCGGAGTGCAGTGGCACGATCTTGGCTCACTGCAACCTCTGCCTCCCAAGTTCAAGTGATTCTCCTGCCTCAGCCTCCTGAGCAGCTGGGATTACAGGTGCCCACTGCCACGCCAGGCTAATTTTTGTATTTTCAGTAGAGACGGGATTTTACCATGTTGGTCAGCTGGTCTCGAACTCCTGACCTCGTGATTCGCCCACCTCAGCCGCCCAAAGTGCTGGGATTACAGGCGTGAGCCACCGCTCCCGGTGACATTTTCTTTATCCAATTATCTGCTTATGGACACAGGTTGCTTCCAAATCTTAGCTATCGTCAACAATGCTGCAACAAACATAGGAGTGCAGATACGTCTTTGATATATTGATTTTCAAAAAACTAAAAATAGAGCTACCATAGAACCCAGCAGTGGGACTGCTGGATCCTACGGTAGCTCAATTTTTAGTTTTTTAAGGGCTCTCCAAACTGTTCTCCACAGTTGTACTAATTTACATTCCCACTAAGAGTGTACAAGGGTTCCTTTCTCTCCACATCTTTGCCAGCATTTGTCCTTGCCTGTCTTTTGGATATAAGCCATTTTAACTGGGGTGAGATGATATCTCATTGTAGCTTTGATTTACTTTTCTCTGATGATCAATGACGCTGAGCACCTTTTCATATGCCTGTTTGCAATTGTATGTCTTCTTTTGAGAAATGTCTATTTAGATCTTTTGCTCATGTTTTGATCAGATTATTAGACTTTTTCTTATAGAGTTGTTTTAGCTCCTTCTGTATTCTGGTGGGTGGTTGACTCTTGAAGGGAGGTGCTCCAATAGATGGTTCTTAGGTTCCTGGAGATACCAAGTTGCTGCTGTTTACATCTCTGGGGCACTAGGGGCTGATGCTGGGGATGGCAAAAGAAGCTGAAGGGTAGACCCCTTGGGCCCAGGCCCAGATCACAGTGATGCTTGGCTCTGGCCAGAGAAATCTGTAGATCCTTGAAGAGGCTTCAGAACCCAGATCTTCCAGCTTTCTTCCTTCCTTCCTATTCTCTGCTGTTGGAGGGACACTGACGGCAGCTAGACAGGAGCACGTCCCTGCTTGCCTCCTCCTGCCAATCTTTCAGCAGTGCCTCCGAGTAGCAGAACCCAGCAGAGAGCTAAGCGTCAAGAGATTCTGGGAAATGTAGTGTGCAGACCTCCAGCCCCAGAATCACAGAGTCCAGCAAGAGATTCTGGGAAATGTAGTGTGCAGACTTCCAGCCCCAGAATCACAGAGTCCAGCAAGAGATTCTGGGAAATGTAGTGTGCAGACTTCCAGCCCCAGAATCACAGAGTCCAGCAAGAGGCTGGCAAAGTACACCACAGACCACATGACTCCTGTTTTTGTCTGACCCAGGATTTAAGAAAAGCTCTCACGTTTTTAAATAGTTACATTTTTTAAAAAGCATAATACTTTATGATGTAAAAATTCTACAAAATTCATATTTCAGTGTCCATAAACTCCAGCCGTGTGGATTTGTTTATATGTTGTCTATGGGAGTTTTGTGCCACCATGGCAGATTTGAGCAGTTTTGACAGAGCCCTTAAGGCCTGCAAAGTCTAAAATGTTTACCATCTGGCCCTTTGCAGAAAACTGTGTGCTGGCCCCTGGAGTATGCTATAGAGGATACTTTAGGGCCTGAGAGACAATGGTAAGTTACCAGCAATGGGAAAGTTACCAGCGTAATGCTCCCTTGTGGGGCTAAAATGAGGAATGAATTAGTTAATATGCATACAGTACTTACTACAGTTGTTAGCATATAGTAAACTCATGGAAGCATTACTAGTTCCTACTATGTGTCAGACATCGGGATAGATTTTTGGGTGCCATAGATGAATAAGCCGTAATTATGACCTCAAGGAAATTCCAGCCCAGTGGTGACAGAGGAGTAAGACGTGCCCAGGGTCACACTTGCAGGGGTAAAGCTTTTGGCTTCTGTGATACCAATGCCCAGGACCCCTCAGAGGTGGAGAGAGCTTCAGGCATTTGCCTGGAATTTTCTTTTTAAGTAAAGAAATGCTTCAGAGTGGGATCACCAAAATTGTTGTTCATTTAAAATGTTTACATTTAATGAAGTAATGTTTTTAACAGGCAAAACGCACAGTAAGGTATAATTTTACTTCTCACAAGATAATTATAGGATTTATTTTAAAAACCAGATGCCTTGTATGTTATAGATGCAGGATCTGTATTGGGACACAGATTTTTTTTTGAGACAGAATCTTACGCTGTTGCCCAGGCTGGAGTGCAATGGCGCGATCTCAGCTCACTGTAGCCTCCACCTCCTGGGTTCAAGCGATTCTCCTGCCTCAGCCTCCTGAGTAGTTGGCATTACAGGCATGCGCCATCATGCCCGGCTAATTTTTGTATTTGTAGTAGAGACAGGGTTTCACCATGTTGATCAGGCTGGTCTCGAACTCCCGACCTTGTGATCTGCCTGCCTCAGCCTCCCAAAGTGCTGGGATTACAGGTGTGAGCCACCGCGACTAGCCTGGGACACAGATTTTAAAGCCTTTGAATGAGTGATTTCTTCTTTCTATCCTGCCAGTGTATCCTCGTGACTATACCTACAATCACTCTCACTTTGAAATGGCATCAGTGTCTACATTGGAGGCTCTTGGGGTTTATGGAGTCAGGCCATTCAACCTCCCAGCCTCACCCCAACACACACGGAAATCTGCTATAGTCAGGAATAGCCTCCATTTTTGACTGGTCCACGTCAGGGCAGAAATTCAGACTTTGGGCTTTGTGCTCCTACACTCATTTAATGTTTTCATAGTTTCTAAACGGTGTGCTTGCCATTCTGGACCTGCTGCAGGGGCCACTGCTAGCCTGTATGCCTCCGTGTGAGTGAAAACAAAATGACCCTTCCAAGTGAATGAATTGAAAAATTGTGTCCCATATGGTTGAACAAATTAGAAAAAGTTTTGCCTGCTGAAGAGTCAGATTAGAGAAAAGAAAAATCTGCCCTTCTCAGGACAGACATAGCTTCATGCCAAAGCACATGGCTTGCTGAGGACAATTCAGTTAAGAATTTCAGCCTCTCCTTGCCCCCTTCAATCAGAAGCCTTGTGCAGTACACAACTTGAACAACTATACGGGGCAACCCCGATCTGCCTGCATCAGATCTTTCTCCAGTGTCTGCCTACCTGTACCCAAAAGCCTCTATTCTCAATTCCTCTACCCTTTCCAAAACATTTGTTGGGGTACAGCTGGGTGGGGAAGATCATGTATTTACATGTTGGTATTGAAAAAAATCTAGTAGTGAAAGAGGTCCTAAATCTTTCTGCAAATGAGCTGCATGCTTGTCACTTCCCGATTCTGGGGCTGGCGGCTGGCATTGTTCTAAGTAGCTGGCTGCTGAGGCCTTGCATACATATTCCTGTTGTCAGCATTAATAAAGTACAATTGCCTGGGGCCTTGTTACCCACCAGTTAAACTTTGGATTTTATTGTGCAACCTCGAGGATGCTTTATGGTATCAGAAACATTTGGCAGTTAAATACGACTAATATTCATCGCTCCCACATGGGCGCTTCACATCCTGCTCCATTCACAGTGTGATTAAGGAATTAATTGATTTGGATGAGATTGGCACATGCTCTTGACAATAAAATGACGGCTCCTTTATTAAGCCATGGATGAGGTGGGCTTGCTGCTGCACTCGAGGCTACTTAGTGGTGGCTCAGCACTGGGCATTTGGGACCAGGCCCAGATCACAGTGATGCTTGGCTCTGGCCAGAGAAATCTGTAGATCCTTGAAGAGGCTTCAGAAACCAGATCTTCCTTCCAGCTTTCTTCCTTCCTTCTTCTCTTCCATCTTCTCTCCCTTCCTCCTTCACTCTTTCCCTCCTTTGCATCCTTACATCCATCCTTTTCTATATTTCTTTCTTTCTCTTTTTCCTTTTTATTTATTTTTATTTTATTTATTTGAGACAGTCTCACTCTGTCGCCCAGGCTGGAGTGCAGTGGCACGGTCTTGGCTCACTGCAACCTCCACTTCCCAGGTTCAAGCAATTCTCCTGCTTCAGCCTCCCGAGTAGCTGGGACTACAGGTGTGTGCCACCATGCCCAACTAATTTTTTGTATTTTTAGTAGAGACGGGGTTTCACCGTGTTTGCCAGGATGTTCTTGATCTCCTAACCTCATGATCTGCCTGCCTTGGCCTCCCAAAGTGCTGGAATTACAGGCGTGAGCCACTGCGCCCGGCCTCCTTTTTATTTTACCACTCTCTTCCCCGACCTTTTTTTTTTGAGACAGGGGCTTGCTCTGTCGCCCAGGCTGGGGTGCACTGGAGTGATCATAGCTCACTGCAGCCTCTAATTCGTGGGCTCAAGTGCTCCTTCTGCCTCAGCCTCCCGAGTAGCTGGGACTACAAGTGCAGGTCATCATGCACAACTATTTATTTTATCTTGTAAGACAGGGTCTTGCTATGTTTCCCAGGCTTTCCTGACATTTTATTTATTAAGACACCTATTCTCACCCTCTGCCCTAAATTCCCAGGTAAGCTCTTGGTTTATAAGTCCATCCTATCCTCTGATATTTTTTTCTGGTTGGGAGCATTTGGTTTCCCAGACAGAGGCCCACTCAAGCCAGCTCACACAAGAGCGGTATTAATAAGACAAACACGTGGAGTGGTCAAAAGACCACTATCTCCTAATGTGGTCAATATACCACGATCTCCTAATTTTATTTAATTTCTTTTGGGACAGAGTTTCACTCTTGTTGCCCAGGCTGGAGTGCAATGGCATGATGTCGGCTCACTGCGACCTCCACCTCCTGGGTTCAAGCAATTCTCCTGCCTCAGCCTCCCAGTTAGCTGGGATTACAGGTGCCCACCACCATGGCTGGCTATTTTGTGTATTTTTAGTAGAGACAGGATTTCCCCCATTACCAGGCTGGTTTTAAACTCCTGACCTCAAGCGATCCGCCCACCTCGGCCTCCCAAAGTGCTGAAGTACAGGCTTGAGCCACTGTGCCTGGCCAATCTGCTAATTTTAAAACAGAGCCTACAACAGGGTCAGGCCTCATAGGTACACATCTCTGGATGGAGTAAGAGATCTGGATTCCAGGTGCCTGCAGTTTACACCTAAATCGTTGCATATCATTGACTGAATGTTTCTTATCTACCGGGCACTGTGCTAGGTGCTTTATGTGGTTTATGGATGGCTGAATCTAATGAGCGAAGCAGGCTCAAAGACATTGGATGACTTGCTCTAGGGAATTCTGTAAGTAAAGGACAGAGTGGGAATTCACAGTCAGGGAGACAGATCCCACCTGCTGCTCATCCATTGATAGTCTGTCAAGTATGTTGACACGAACGTAGCTCATCTACACTCAGCCAGGGCTAAGTGGAGTGTCCTTGGCACCAGCTCAACCTCATTAGCTTCCAGATTTTTCCCAGTGTTGGTTGGCTTATTCCAGCCTCTCTTGCCGCTACGTGGGATCATGCGACTAGTTCTCCCCAGTGGAATGTGAATAGAAGCAATGTGTGTGAATCCTAGACCAAGGTGGTTAAGCAGTGGATGTCTTTTATTCTCTTCCCTTCTCACTTCTGCCTGGATGCAGAGAGGGCTGTGAATGTGAAAGATGGAAGAAGTTTGAGTCCGTCTGTCACCATGCATGGAGATAAGTTTCCCACCAACCATTATCACCTGCCCTGAACTATCACGTGAGCAAAAAGTATCTTCTATTTCTTTAAGCCACTACAATTTTGGATTGATTTGTTACAGCACCTAGAGTTATCTGAACACACATGATTTGCAGAAGAAGATAGGATCCTAGGACAGGGGTCTCAGACCGTACCCCATTCACGACACACGACCTCTTACAGATCAGCCGAAAAGGACATTGGTGATTGTTGATTTTATTGACCATGACACAATTCAGTTAGAGGTAGGCTTTCACGTCACGGTCTTTATACACACCATCCTCATTCAAGAGTGACCTCGGACAAAGGCAGGAGGCATGGTAAGGACTGAGATGGGATTTCTCTCCTGTGAGAGACCGGTGAGAGGCTGTCTTAGGGAAAATGAAATGATATTCCTCTTCTTTCTGAGTTTGTGGAGTGAGATTACTACCTATTCCACTAAAAAAATCAATCAATCAATCAATCAGTCATCAAATGTATCATTTCACTCCTCTGCCTGAAACCAATGGCCTCTTAGCTCCCTCCTAGTAAAGGAAGGGCCCTCACTGTGGAGCGTGTAATCGACTTCCTGTACCCCTCTGCCTTCATGTCCCATTACTCTTCTCACTTGCTCCACTTCGGTTCTCCTGGCCTCCTGGCTGTTACTTACACATGCTCAGTATTTATTAAAATCCCTGCCTCAGGGATTTTATTCTTCTTGTCCCTTTTGCTTGGAGTACTCTCCCTGGCCATTCTCACACCTTCCCCTCCCTTCCTTTAAGTCTCCCTAAATGTCACCTTCTGAAACCATCCTTTCAACTCTGTTTAAAACTATGTCTCCTACTCCATCCTACTAATCACCTTCCAATATGTTCTAAACTTGTTTGTTTACTCAATGTCTCTTCACCAGATTGTGAATTTCATAAGGCAGAGATTTTTTATTTTCCTTAACTACTGTACATCACACCCCAGGACACAGTGTTTGGAATATCATAGGCACTTAATAAATACATATTGTTTAATTACAGTGTGTTCTATGTTGAGATGATAGTAGTTGGTATTGCTGTTGACTGAGTTAATGAATAAATAAATGAATTTATGGATGGATGGGTGGATAGGAGGCCCAGTTTCCCCATTAATCATCTCTTAATGAAATTTTGGGCTTCCCCAGATAACAGTCAGTAGACCAAGACAACTGAGTGGCATTTTAAAAAAAAATTTTGCTTTTTTAAAATTAATAAACTGTTTAAAGAGAAGTTTTAGGCTCAGAGAAAAATTGAGTGGAAAATACAGAGAGTTCTCATAAATCCGTGTCTCCACACATACACAACCGCATCCACGACTGACATCTTTCTGCCTCCATCTTCTGGATATCTTCTGGAAGAGATTGGAGTGAATTAAATTATTTTCTTTCTTAAATGTTTGACAGAATTCACCAGTGAATCCATCTGGTCTCAGTGCTTTCTGTTTTGGATGATTAGTAATTATTAATTCAGTTTCTTTAATAGATATAAGCCTATTTAGATAGTCTGTTTCTTCTGGTGTAAGTTTTGAGAGATTGTGTTTTTCAAGGAATTGGTCCATTTTACTCAAGTTATCAAACTTGTGGGCATGGAGTTGTTAATAATATTCTATTGTTATTTTAATGTCTATGGGATCTGTACTGTTAGTCCCTTTTTATTTCTGATGTTAGTAATTTGTGTCTTCTCTCTTTAGTTAGCCTGGTTAGAAGCTTATAGATTTTATTCATCTTTTCAAATAACCAGCTTTTTAATGGTTGATTTTTCTATTGATTTCCTGTTTTTAATTTCATTGATTTCTTCCCTAATTTTTTAAAAATTATATCTCTTCTGCTTATTTTGGATTACGTTTGATATTCCTTTTTCTAATTTCTTAAGTTGGAATGTTAGCTTATTGATCCTATAAATTTCTTCTTTTCTAATATATGCATTCAATGCTATAAATTCCCCTCTAAGTGCTGCTTTTATTATGTCCTATGAATTTTGGTAAGTTGTATTTTCATTTTCATTTAGTTTAAAATATTCTTACATTTACCTTTGGATGTTTTATTTTATGTATGTGTTATTTAGAAGTGTGTTGCTTAATATCCAAGTGTTTTGGGATTTTCCAGCTTTTTTTCGTTATTAATTTCTAGTTGAGTTCCACTGTGGTCTGAGAGCAGACACCATATGATTTTTTTTAATTTTAAAATTGTTAATGTATGTTTAACAGCCCAGAATGTTATCTTTCTTGGTGTTTCATGTGAGCTCGAGAATAATGTGTATTCTGCTGTTGTTGGATAAAGTAGTTTATAGGCATCTGTTATATCCAGTTGATTGATGGTGCTACTGAGTTCAACTATGTTTTTACTGATTTCTCTGCCTTCTGGAGCTGTCCATTTTTGATACAAGGGTGTTAAGATCTCCAACTATAATAGTGGATTTATCTATTTTTCCCTGAAGTTCTATCAGTTTTTGCATCACATATTTTGATGCTCTGTTGTTGGATGCATACGTATTAAGGGTTGTTATTTCTTCCTGGAACATACTGACCCCTTTATATAATGCATCTCTTCATCTCTGATACTTTCCTTGCTCTGAAATCTTCTCTGTCTTAAATTTATATGGCTACTCCCACTTTCTTTTGATTAGTGTTAGCATAGTATATCTTTCTCCACCCCTTTACTTTTAATATATACTAATCTTTATATTTAAAGTGGGTTTCTTGTAGATAACATATGTAGGGTCTTTTTAAAAATCTATTCTGACAATCTCTGTATTTTAATTGGCATGTTCAAACCATTGATGTTTAATTACTGATATAGTTAGAGTAATGACTTCCATATTTGTTATTATTTTGTTTGTTGTCCTTTTTCTTTGTTCCTAATTTTGTTTTCCACACTTTTTCTACCTTTTATTGTTTTAACTGGGCATTTGATATGATTATAATATTCTCTTTCTTAGCATATCAGTTATGCTGCTGCTGCTACCTCCTCCTTCTCCTCCTCCTCTCCCTCCTCCTCCTCCTTCTTCTTCTCCTCCTTCTCCTTCTCCTCTTTCTCTTTCTCCTCCTTCTCCTTCTCCTCCTTCTCCCTCTCCTTCTCCTTCTCCTCCTTCTCCTTCTTCCCTCCTCCTCTTCCCATTGCTCCTCCTCCTCCTCTTCCTCCCTCCTCCTCCTTCTTCACCTTTTTTAGTGGTTGCTCTAGAGTTTGCAAATATACAGTTCTGTTACTGAAACATCAGGGGTTTGGTCTAGGTCCTGCTGCTCACTATACAGAAAGCCAGTGACTGAGATGACAAGTATTGCCAGGGAAGAAGCTTTAATCGGGTGCTGGAGCCAAGGAGATGAAAGCTCAGTCTCAAATCCATCTCCCTGACTGACTAAAACTAGGGGTTTATATAGCAGAGAAGAAAAGTAACAATGTGTAAGAAAACAAGAACTAGAGAGGGGCAAGGAGACATCTGGCCCTGGGCTCTAGTGAGTTTCAGTTCTTTGATATTTGTTTTGAGAGCTCTGAAGGTCCTTTCCTAGGAAGGAACTCAGATAAAACAAATACAGTTTTCAAGTTTTAACAGCAGAAGGGTCAATGTCTATGTTTATCCAAAAGAAGAGTCTATGGGAGTATTGGGCTGGTTTCATTACACCTAATCCAAGTCTACTTCCAAATAACACCTTACGGCTCACACATAGGACACATACTTTAAAATAACAAAATAATTCTAATTCTTCCTTCCTGTTTCTCATATCATTGTTTTTATTAATTTCACTTATACATAAGCATAATTGTATACACACACAAACATACATCATCAAATACATTGCTATGATTATTTTGAACAAACTTCTATCTGTTAAATTAATTAAAAATTTAAAAAGAAGTTTTAATTTCACCTTTACTTGTTGATTCTCTGATGCTCTCGCTTTCTTTATATAGATATGAGTTTCTTGCCTGTATTATTTTCCTTCTCTCTGAAGAACTTTTTTAAAACATTTCTTGGAAGGCAGGTCTATTGGTAACAAATTCTCCCATTTTTTTTTGTCTGAGAAAGTCTTTATTTCTCCTTCACATTTGGAGGATAATTTTGCAGGGTACAGATTTCCAGGTTGGTGGGGTGTTTTTCCTCTCAACACTAAATGTTTCACTTCACTCTCTTTTTACTTGCATGGTTTCTGAGGAGAGGTTGGCTATAATTCTTATCTTTGCTTCTCTGGAGTTAATGCTTATCTTTGCTTCTCTGCAGTAATTCTTTGTAGTAATTCTTATCTTTGCTTCTCTGTAGTAATTCTTAGCTTTGCTTCTCTGTATTTTTCTCTCTGACTTGTTTCAAGATTTTCCTTTATCTTAAATTTTCTGAAGTTCAAAAATGATATACCCAGATAGAGTTTTCTTAGGGATTTATCCAGCTGGGTGTTCTCTGAGCTTCCTGGATTTATGATTTAGTGTCTAACATTCATTTGGGGGGAAATTCTTAGTCACTATTCCTTCAAATATTTCTTCTACTTCTTTTTTCCCTCTTCTTGTGGTATTCCCAGTACATGTATTTATATCTTTTGTAGTTGTCCCACAGTTTTTGGATGTTCTATTTTGGGGGTTTTTTTTTCTTAGTCCTTTTTCTCTTTGCATTTCAGTTTTGGAAGTTCCTATTATCAGATCCTCAAGCTCAGAGATTGTTTCCTCAGGCACATTCAGTCTACTAATGAGCCCATCGAAGGCATTCTTCATTTCTGCTACAGTGTTTTTGGCCTCTAGTATTTTTTTTTTTATTATTTCTTAGAACTTCCATCTCTCTGTTTACATTATCCATCTATTCTTGCATGTCATCTATTTTTCCCACCAAAGCCCTTAGCATATTAATCATAGTTAAAAAAATCCTGGTCTGACAATTCTAACATTCCTGTTATATCAGACTTTTGTTCTGATGCTTGTTCAGACTCTTCAAGCTGTGTTTTTGCCTTTCAGTATGCCTTGTATTTTTTTGTTGAAATGTGGACATGATGTGTTGAGTAAAAAGGCATAGCAGTAATAGGCCTTTAGTAAGTGTAGTGGTAGGGTTGGGGGAAGAGAAAGGGTTCTGTTGGCCTATGATTGTGTTTCAGTCTTTTAGTGACCTTATGCCTCTGGATTGTAAACTTTACTAGTGCTTCTCAGCCTCCCCTACACCCTTTTGATGGGACAGAATGGCTATAAGGGGCTAGGGTTGGGGATTTCCCTTTTCACAGATCAGTTTAGGCTCTGATAAAACCCCAGAAGGTTACACTCTGGAAAAAAAGTAGTTTTTTCTGCGTGCAGGCTTTGTCAGAAACAGAATGTTCTGGTGTATTTCAGAATGGTTCATTTCTCCCTCCCGCTATTGGAAGAAAGAGGGAATTTTTCTCTAATATTCACGGTGAGAATCAGGTCAGCGTCCTAGAGGTAAAGCTCACCCAAGTGTGGGGCCTCCAATGACCAAATCCTTCCAGAATGTTCAGACTTGTCTAAACGAAACTTAGACTTGTCTGCACTAAGCTCCCAGAAATTTATTAATTACAGTTCTGATTTTCCCACCCTGGCACTGATTCCTGTAAAGGTTTTTGCTCATGGCTTCCTACTCTAATAAGCTGTGATTTTCTGTGTCTATCTGTCTGTCTTTCCAGTTTTGGGGCAGCAGTTTGCCCTGAGACCTTAATTCTCTGATGAATCTAAGAAGTGCTGTTGATTTCTGTTTGTTCAGCTTCCAACATGCTGTTAGGATGGAGTGGTGAGTTCTAAGCCTCATATTTGCTGAACTGAAAACCAAAAGTCCCTATTGTCTTTTGAAAAATAAAAAAAAGACCTGAATTCGTGATCAGTATTTAAAAAGTAACTGATGCCACTTTAAAAAGATCCTACAGACTTTTGACTTCTCTAGAACAATTGCACAGCACTACCGTTTCTTTCTACCTAGTTTGACTTGAATAGCAGCTGCTTATGTTAACAGATTTGGGCTCTCCAGTTCTCCATGATCTTTCCCAGCATGGCTCATCCAGTTATTTTTCCTGTTTTAGGCCTGAGGTCATTTGAGTCTGTGAGTCTTACTTTAGATTTTGGTATTCTTCCCTCTCTCTCCCTTCCCTGACCCTTCCTGGGCTTACTGTTTTGTATGTAGTCTCAGAGTTGACTCCTAGCCCCAAACCACATCGTAACAGATGTAGGATACTCACTCTCTCTCTCTCTCTGGTTCATATCTGGTATCTTTGATCTCCCTTGATAAGCTAAAAACAGATCAGACTCTGTTGCCCGGGCTCATCTCAGTTGGACTAAGTGACTGCATATCAGAAGGCTCTCACGTCAGAGCGTTTCTAGGTTCCTGACTCCTGTACTTCTTGCTGCCTCTCTCCTGGTAGAGTCCTGGGGTGATGGGTGGAGCACCAATGGTACATTGAGTGCTCCTAAGACTGTAATCATCTATTGGCTCCCTGCCTTGCAAACCTTTAACCTGCACAGCTGCAGCCACTTAGCCCGCAGCAGCAGCTTCTGCCCTGCTGTGACACAGGGCTCAATGCAGGCCATGCTTAGAGAATTATTAGGAGCTGTTGGCAAAGAGCTCTGGCCCCATGTGGATAATCCCGACAGGGCTGCATCCTAGCAGAGAATACTGGTTACTCTGAAATCAGTGCCTTCCCTGGGATGCACTTTCTTGGAACAATCACTTCTAGCATCTTGCTGGAGGGTGATGAAAACAAATGCAAACAAAAACAGAGAGTGATAAGTCAGAAGGATGGCTCATCTTTCCAGCTAGGTGAATGGAGTGTGAGATCACAGTGTGCCCAGACAGAAAAAGACTGAAGCCACCAGACAGCCTCTCCACTCCTTTCCCATCACATCAGGCAGAGGTGAAAGCTGCTGGCTGAATAATGGCAACAAAGCTGGGTGAGTCTGTGAGAAGACTGCAAAGGCGATTGAATCATTGCCTGCTAGTGCCAGCTTTTGAAAGTAAAAAGGACATTCACTTACCCCTATTTTCTCTACTGCATTTCACTCTTTTTTTTCAGGAATCTTTCCACACAAGTGGCAGACACCCTGGCCCATAATGGTAAGAGAATGACAAGGGAATTTCTTACTCAAGTTCAGGAGATGGGCTGGCTTCAGGTATGGCTGGATTCAGGTGCTCACACAATGTCACAGGACCTAGTTTCTCCCTCTCCTCCTTCTCACCTTTTCTGGATTGGGTTTATTTTCAGTCTCTACCAGCAGGATGGCAGCACTGCTTGATCCTTACATCCTTCTAAGTTCAAATCTTGAGACGGAGTCTCACTCCTGGGTGACAGAGCGAGACTCCGTCTCAAAAAAAAAAAAAAGAGTCACTGCAATACTAGGCTGATGCACAGGGTGTTAATCACAGAATGACAATATTTCAACATTATGGAACAGCTTTTGCTCTTTATCTTTTACTGCATTTTTATGGGAAGCAATATCTTTTTTTCCCTTGATATTGAAACAATATTTCTAAATTAAATATGTAACAAATTTTTTTTAAAAAGGAAGTATCTCTTCTTGTCACCTAATGAAGGAGTCAGATTATACTTTGATTAGCTCAGATTAAGGCTTATGTCAACCTCTGAACTAATGTCTGTGGTTAGGGAGCTTTGATTCAGCTAAATGGGCAGCTCTGGGCCACAAACCTCTGCCCTGGAGTCATGGGTAAGGGCCAAAGAGAGAGGGGATAAATGTCTCCTAATGCTTTCCAAATGCCTACTCTTCATTCTTGGTGATATTCCAGTGTATCTCTCTCCTCCCTGCAAAAAAAGGTTCTTCAAGGACATCAGTGGCTTCCTGCTTGTGAAACTCAGTGGATGATTTTAATGCATTATCTTTATTCTTTCTTTCTTTCTCTCTCTCTCTCTCTCTCTCTCTCTCTCTCTCTCTCTCTCTGTCTGTCTCACACTGTGGCCCAGGCTACAGTGCCGTGGTGTGATCTCAGCTCACTGCAGCCTCTGCCTCCCGGTTCAAGTGATTCTCCTGCCTCAGCCTCCCAAGTAGCTGAGATTACAGGTACACACCATCACACCTAGCTACTTTTTGTATTTTTAGTAGAGACGGGGTTTCACCGTGATGGCCAGGCTGATCTTGATCTCCTGACCTCAGATGATCCACCCGCCTTGACCTTCCAAAGTGCTGGGATTACAGGCATGAGCCACCGTGCCCGGCCAGCCACATTATCTAAATTAAATTATCTGCAGAATTGATCCCTGGTTATGTTTTGATATTCTCTCCACATTCCACGATAGCAGTCTCTGTTTCCTTTCCTGCCTATTTTACTGACTGTCTCTCTTTTGCCCACCCTTTAATTATGTGTTGTTATTTCCCCAGGTTTAGTCTATAGCTCTCATACCAATTAGGAATATAGTTAGCTGTGAATGGCAAATTGTTTGAGTAATAGTGGCTTAAACTGTAAAGATTCTTGTCTCCCTGAAATGACCTCTGGAGGTCTTAGGGTTGTCTAGTGATGTCATGAAAAACCCAGGCTCTTTCTACACTTTTCTCTCTCTCTTTTTTTTTTTTTTATTATTATACTTTAAGTTCTAAGGTACATGTGCACAATGTGCAGGTTTGTTACATATATATACATGTGCCATGTTGGTGTGCTGCACCCATTAACTCTTCATTTACATTAGGTATATCTCCTAATGCGATCCCTGCCCCCTACCCCCTCCCCACAATAGGACCCGGTGTATGATGTTCCCCTTCCTGTGTCCAAGTGGTCTCATTGTTCAATTGCCACCTGAGTGAGAACTTGTGGTATTTGGTTTTCTGTTCTTGTGATAGTTTGCTGAGAATGATGGTTTCCAGCTGCATCCATGTCCCTACAAAGGACACGAACTCATCGTTTTTCATGGCTGCATAGTATTCCATGGTGTATATGTGCCACATTTTCTTAATCCAGTCTGTCACTGATGGACATTTGGGTTGATTCCAAGTCTTTGCTATTGTGAATAGTGCCGCAATAAACATACGTGTGCGTGTGTCTTTAGAGCAGCATGACTTATAATCTTTTGGGTATATCCCCAGTAATGGGATGGCTGGGTCAAGTGGTATTTCTAGTTCTAGATCCTTGAGGAATCGCCACACTGTTTTCCACAATGGTTGAACTAGTTTACAGTCCCACCAACAGTGTAAAAGTGTTCCTATTTCTCCACATCCTCTCCAGCACCTGTTGTTTCCTGATTTTTTAATGATTGCCATTCTAACTGGTGTGAGATGGTATCTCATTGTGGTTTTGATTTGCATTTCTCTGATGGCGAGTGATGATGAGCATTTTTTCATGTGTCTGTTGGCTGTATGAATGTCTTCTTTTGAGAAGTGTCTGTTCATATCCTTTGCCCACTTTTTGATGGAGTTGTTTTTTTCTTGTAAATTTGTTTGAGTTCTTTGTAGGTTCTGGATATTAGCCCTTTGTCAGATGAGTAGATTGCAAAAATTTTCTCCCATTCTGTAGGTTGTCTGTTCACTCTGATGGTAGTTTCTTTTGCTGTGCAGAAGCTCTTTAGTTTAATTAGATCCCATTTGTCAATTTTGGTTTTTGTTGCTGTTACTTTTCTCTCATTCTTTAGCTCATTAGTCTTTTTTTTTTTTCTTTTCCTAGACAAGGTCTCACTCTCTTGCCCAGGCTGGAGTGCAGTTGTACAGCTGTAACTCACTGCAGCCTCTAACTCCTGCCCCAACCTCCCAAGTAACTAGGAGCACAGGTGTGAGACACCACATCCAGCTAATTTTGTTTTTTAATTTTTTGTAGAGACAGGGTCTTCCTGTGTTGCTCAGGCTGGTCTTGAGCACCTGGGGTCAAGTGATCCTCCTGCCTCAGCCTCCCAAAGTGTTAGGATTACAGGTGTCAGCCGCTGCATCCAGCCTTTTTAGTCTTTCTTCCTTATGCTTATCGATCTCAGAGAGAAAATGCTGGAGCAGGAGGCATTCTATTGTGTTTAAGGCAGGGCCAGTGATAAGGAGCAACATTAGCACCTTTTTCCATGTATCTGCCTGTTTGCCGAAAGAGCCTTTCAATCTTTCCTAGGAAAATCCTTCCTTTCATATTATTAGCTGGAACTTGGTCACGTGGCCATTACTACCTGCAAACGAGGGAGGGAGGGACGGGGCTCCCCGTCAGGGATGTCAGGGGCCCCACAAACTCTTTCTGCACAATTCCATCCCCCAAAGCTTTGGTTGTCATCTTTGGCAACCAAATTTGGCAATTGATGTTGCCAAATTTTAGCTCAGACCTTCCCTTTGAGACCTATGGGGCCAGTGGAAGCCAGGCCTTTCTACATGGGTGTGCAGTGAGCACTACACACTCAGCGCGTCAAAGCAATTCATATTCCCCTGCACTCAGGTGCTCTCCCACCTGTGCTTCCCACCTTAGAGAATGGCATACATTTCAGTCGTTTGCAAAAATAGAAACCTGGGTACCATCTTGGAGTCTTCCATCTTCCTCATCCCACTCTTGCTGTGAGACATGGAATCCTTTTTGTAATTGTTCACACTCTCCAATATTAAGCTATATATCCATGCTCTTTGCCATATAGTCTGTGGTTCCTCCCAGTATAGGTGGAGGGCATTTTCCAATCCCATCAATTTGGAGCTTGGTCTCGTGGCTTGCTTTGGCCAATGGAATGGGGGTGGGAGACTTACAGAGCACCCATTCTGGGCCAAGGTTTGAGGGACTTTGCCTGTTCTTGATCATCCTCTGGACCTTAGGTGACCCACCATGAGCAATGGATATTCCAGGTGGTTGTGGTCCCTTCAGTCTGGGTCCAGAACAAACACATATGGAGCTGACATGAGCCAACCTGGAGCCTGGAGCCAACCTGCATCTCATAGCACAGCTGTCAGCACTGCGCAGCTTAGATCAACTGAAATGCAGTCAATCTGCAGACCTGTGAGCATGGGAACAATGCTTCCTTCTGTAGGCCACTGAGTTGGGGATTAGTTATGTGACGTTATTGGGGCAATAGTGCACTAATGCACATGCTATGATCCACACCCAGAAGCATCCTTTATGTTCATGTTTTGCCTGACTTCCCCTCTCTCCCATCGGTCTATTTTATTTTAAAATCTAACCAAAATACCATCTCTTCTATGAAGCCTTGCCTGCCCAGGGATGCTTTCTGTCTGTCAGGAAAGATAGACATTGAGTGATTAATGGCGTATGTGGTGAGTGAGAAAGTACGTTCTGTGTTACGCAGATTGAGGGTACAGCGAGGGACTTGTACCTGCATTTGGGAGGGGTAGATAGTGAAGGGCTTCCTGAGAAACTGGTATTTCAGCAGAGAAGGAGAATTTGGCCCGATGAAATATGGAGGCAGAAATAGTCCAGGAAGAAGGAAGAGTTTGCATGAGGATACTTAAGGCAGTGTGGTTGGGGCTCAGAGAGTGAAAGAGTGTGTGAGAGATGAGGCCACCACCACCATGCAGGTTCTGATCAGACAGGGCTCAGAGATCCAGCCTTTGTTCTAAGGGCAATGGGAAGGTTTTAAGCAGGTAGTGACATGGTGGAGCCTGGGCTGCAAAAGTGAGAGCAGGTCCTTCCTTGAGATCTTACCATGATTTTGGATCTATTGTTGCACTTACCTGTCTGCATTGCAGCTACCTGTTTAAACATGGTCCTTCTTTCTAGACTCGGAGCTTTTCTAAGCAGGCAGTGGTTGCCAGCCATATCTGAAACCTGGAGCTTAGGCACAGTGGAAGGAAAACACAAAAGGGTGGACTTAATATTCATGAAACATGCGCTTTGCACCAGCCACTGGGTAGAGTGTGTTACCTGTTTTGGGAGGCAACGGGGCCGAACTTTGGGTAAGACGGAGGAAGGGAAGGATGAGGGGAAGTAAAAGGTCTCAGATTAACCCCAAGAGCGTGACCCAGTCCACAGCCTGGAGGATTCGGATTAAATTTGAGCAAGCCCCGCTCCGTGCAGAATGAGAAATGTTAAAAGCTTAAGTGCACTTTCAAGGCTGGAGGAGAATTTTCTTCTCTGGAGCTGTAAAAGAATGAGCTTGATTCTCTTGGGGACAGAGTGGTTTGAGTATAATTGTGCTGAGAGGCACGGGGTCAGGCTGGTGGCCTCATGAGGTCCTTTCCCATCCCTTCCTGTGTGTGATTCAAATTCCCTGAAAATGATTTTTCCACAAGCCCTAGGGAGAATCGCTGAGTTATTTTGGGAAGGGAAGCTCACCAAGTTCAAGGTGAAGGATGAACATCTGCAGCCACAGGTAAACTGGGGGGAAATTATTTGACCTCATTTGCAAAATGGAGGTAAACACGACTCCTTTGTAGGGTTGCTTGAGGAAGCCAAATGTATTTTGAAGCCAAATGTATTACACAGTGCTTTCTGTGCAATTAAGGATGGAGGTCGTTTTTATGTTTTATTTATTTATTTATTTTTATTTTTTGAGACAGAGTCTCGCTCTGTTGCCCAGGCTGGAGTGCAGTGGCGTGATCTCGGCTCATTGCAACCTCCACCTCCCAGGTTCAAGTGATTCTCCTGCCTCAGCTTCCAGAGTAGCTGAGATTATAGGCACACGCTGCCATACCTGGGTAATTTTTGTAAATTTTTAGCAGAGATGGGGTTTTGCTGTGCTGGCTGTGCTGGTCTCGAAATCTTGGCCTCAAGTGGTCGGCCCTCCTCGGCCTCCCAAAGTACTGGGATGACAGGCATGAACCACCACGCCTAGCCCGTTTATATGTTTTAGTGACTTCTCTTGGGAATGAGAGGCAGATCTATACATACCCTTTGATTTCTTGATAGTTTCTTTCTTATATTTCTGCTCTTAGTGGAGGAGAGACAGAGAGACAGAGAGAGAGGAATAGAGAAAGGAGGAGAGAAAGGGAGAGAGCTATCAAGTACACTCAGAGATAATTTTAATTTTTCTCTTTCCCAGAGGGAGAGAGGGAACGGAACATTTTTTTTCTTGCCTCAATACTGCTGTGCTATAATGCAGACTTTCAGAGATATTCATGTTGTGATTTATTCAATTCTTTTTCTCCATTGATTTTAATTAAGTTCCTGAGCTGTCTCCAAGCCCGGGGAACGGGAACAAAACATGAAACACTGAGAACCAAATGCTTTTCTTTTGCAATTGAGTCTTCCCAAGTTCTGAAACTGCTTCACGGGAGGAGAATGAAAGTGGAATTCAGAGGCTAAAGCATTTCCTCTGCTCCATCAGTCCCCAAATAATAAACATAAAAATTAAAATCCGGTTAAGAAAAATCACAGAAGTCATTACAGCTTGGTGGCTGATGGAGACTTTGATCAAATCTTTTATGCAATTTCACAGTTTCTGGGGGAATTCACTGAGCAGGCATTGATCATGTTCATGCCAGACAGATTGTTTTATCCCAGCAGAACCTGCCCCCTCCCAAACCAATTTCATCTTTTGATCTAAGTTCATGTCACGCTTTTTAAAGGAAATGCCATGGTGATTTCTGGACCCGTTGTCTGGACTCCCATCAAACCCAGCCCATACCCAACCCTTGGCAGGCCCTCCCCAGGATCTGGAAGGTCAACGAGGTCCCTAAGCCAGTCTCTGACCCTTGGGTTGAAAGAAGGTTACTCTGCAGTGTTGAACAGCCAGATGGCTGGCCACCAGCTGGTATAGCCGCCTGTAGAAGTGGTAGAGTTAAAAATGCAAGTGCCTGTGGGCTAGCCTGTGACCTAACAAGAGAAATGGCCCAGGTAGGAACTTTGGCAAAATGGTGAATACAAGTCAGGTCTAAGGTGGACAGCCCTGGTCATAGTTACCATGTGGGGATCATGGCCTTGGCAGGGTCAGATGTTATGAATTTCCAAGGAAAGCCAGAAATTGGCATACTTTTTCAGTAATATGAAAAAAAATAGATATTTTACAATTTTTATTTTAAAATATAAAAACTATTTTTATTTTGAAATAGTTTTTTGGATACGGGTGGTTTTTGTTTACATGAATAAGTTCTTTAGTGGAAATTTCTGAGTTTTTAGTGCACCCATCACCCGAGCAGTGTACACTGTATTTAACATGTAGTCTTTTATGCTTCATCCCCCTCTCAGAATTCTCTCTCCAAGATCCCCAAAGTCCATCATATCACTCTATGCCTTTGCATCTTTGTTGCTTAACTCCCACTTATAAGTGGGAACATACAGTATTTGGTTTTCTATTTTTGAGTTACTTCACTTGGAAGAATGGCCTCCAGCTCTATCCAAGTTGCTGCAAAAGACATTATTTTCTTCCTTTTTATGGCCAAGTAGTATTCTATGGTGTATTTATACCACATTTTCTTTATCTACTCGTTGGTTGACGAGCACTTAAGTTGGTTCTATATCTTTGTGAATTGTGCTGCTATAAACATGCGTGTGAAAGTGTCTTTTTCATATAATGAATTCTATTCCTTTTGGTAGACACCCAGGAGTGGGGTTGCTGGATCGAATAGTGGTTCTCCTTTCAGTTCTTTAAGGCATCTTCATACTGTTTTCCGTAGTGGTTGAACTAGTTTACACTCCCACCAACAGTGTAAAGATGTTCTTTTTTCACCATATCCATGCCAACATTTATTGGTTTTTTTTGACGTTTTAATTATGGCCATTCTTGCAGGAGGAAGGTGGTATCTCATTGTGGTTTTAATTTGCATTCCCCTGATCATTAGTGATGAAAAACCCCAATATTTAAGTGTTGGCAACCATTCAAAGAATTCAATGCACTCTGTGGGTCAAAAAAATAATACACATGAGAGCTGGAATTTAGCACTGGACAGTTGGTTTGCGAGACAGTTGAAGAGTACAAAACCTGAATTAATGTCCAGGCAGCACCACCTACCAGCTGTGTGACCTTCTCTGAGTCTCCTTTTATAGTATACAATTATGTATCATGGGACTCACACAATGTAAGATCCTGGTGCCTATTATGTAACCAACAAGTGCTATAACCATTCATTTTATTGTCATCATCATCGTCATCGTCATCACTAAAACCCAGTTTTCCCATTTACCATTGGTTGTGTATCTTCTTCTTCTTTTTTTTTTTTGGACAGGGTTTCACTTTGTTCCCCAGGTTACACTGGTATGATCATGGCTCATTGCAGCCTCGAATTGTGGGGCTCGAGCAATCCCCCCACCTCAGCCTCATGAGTAGCTGGACTACAGGCACACACCACCACATTCAGCTATTTTTTGTATTTTTTGAAGAGATGGGGTTTCACCACATTGCCCAGGCTGGTCTCGAACTCCTGGTCTCAAGAGATCTCCTACTTTGGCCTCCCAAAATGCTGGGATTGTAAGTGTGAGCCAATGCACCTGGCTGGTTGTGTCTTGTTGCTCCATCCTTCATTTTAGAGGGAGATGAAGCTACTCCGCTCACCATCCTTAATTTAATTAAGACATTTGTCACTAACCCATATGGAAGGGAATTTGGCAGCCTGAGGTAAACATTTCCAAAGGGAAATAAAACAAGCCCGTTACCCAGGAGCTGCTCTGGGCTCCCTGTAATTGTGCACAGCCTAGGTGGTTTGCTTGGTGATATATTCTGAGAAAACACATGAAACTATCTCCCAAGAAAGTTTAATGACTTTAACTCATTTAGTGTGTAAAATATTTCAGCGACTTGTGGAATACAAATGGCACCATGGAAGCCACTGCAAAGCAAATAGAAGAGTCCAGTGGACTGTAGAAAAGCGTCTGACTGTCCTTACAGCTACTGTGCTGGGGTGGACTTTCTCCAGTCCAGGACCTGGAGCCCCAGGGTCATCCTGTTGAGTGACCTTGCTTTCCCCAGACCCTGGATCTGGAAGGCAGACAGCCCAGGTGTGCTGGCAGAGGAGAGTTAGGGAAGGGAGCTGGAGAGAGGAGGAACTCAATGGGGCCTGCTAGGGGGAGCCCAGGCAGGGCAGAGCTGCATGAAGACTTGCTCCAGAAGTCACCCCTTGGGCCATTTTTATTTTAGTTATTATTTCTCTCATATCCAAAGGAAAATAAAAGAAAGTAACAGAGGAATCAAAGGAGATGTGGCACAGCTGTTGAAACGTCCCTGAGTTCTTCCAGTCCCTCCTCTGTGGCCTCTCACTTCTACTCTGAGATGCTCCTGGATGGAGCCCATCCCAGATGCATTCTTTGCTGCGTGTAACCTCCTCACCTGCTTCCAGAGAAGCAGGTGTTCCTCCTGCCTCAGCCTCCCAAAGAACTGGGATTACGGGCACAAGCCATCATGCCTAGCTGTTTTGAGATAATTCTGAATTCATGCACAGTTGTAATTAATAACACAGAGTCTTCCCACTTTTCCCCAATGGTAATATTTCCCATAACTACAGAATAATATCACAGCGAAGACATTGACACTCATTCGATCTATTGATCTTACTGAGATTTACTTGATTTTGTATTCATTTGTGTGTGTGTTCCCGTATTTGTGCGTACTGTATATTAAGTGCTGTACAATTTTATCACATTTAGGCTTGAGTATCCACCACTACAGCCAAGATACTGAAAAGATCCAGCAACAAAAACTGTTGTTACCCTCTCATAGCCACCCCCCACCTCCCTCTCAGACCAATGTCCAGTTTAACATGATTTCCAGTTCATTTTGGTGTGCTGGAGTTTGCAAGACAGGGATACCTTGCTCTGTTGAAAAAATTGTTGTTACGGAGGTTGTGTATCTTCATTGACACAAAGCATTGTGCCAGGTATTGAGTGAAAACACTTTTTACTTGCATCACCTAATTAGATATTCAGGAGAGCCCTGGGAGGTAGATACCATTATCACCTTTTATCGCAGTAGTAACTGAGCACCCACTGCAGGGCAGGGGATGTAATAATGGCTAACACAACAGAAATACTAGTTTCATAATTAATAACAGGTGATGTATAAGAAAAAGTATATAAATAATATTTATGATTAATTAAAATTAAGTATATAAATAATATTATTAATTAAAATTAAGTATAATAAATAATACTTATTTTACTTTTACTTTTTTTTGTTTTTTGAGACAGGGTCTTGCTCTGTCCCCCAGGCTGGAGTATAGTGGCATGATCATGGCTCACTCAGCCTTGACCTCTCTGGCTCTAGTGATCCTCTTGCCTCCGTCTCCTGAGCAACTAGGACTACAGGCATGTGCCAGCATGCCTGGCTAATTAAAAAACTTTTTTTTTTTTTTTGTGGAGACAGGGTCTCGCTATGTTGCCCAGGTTGGTCTTGAACTCCTGGACTCAAGTAATCCTCCTGCTTGCCACCCAGTGTGCCGGAAATATAGGCATGAGCCACCACACCCAGTCCCTAATCTGAATCCAGGAATCAGACTTTTACCCAGGAGTCTACACTGAATTTCTGGTGCCAGTGCAGAAGCGTACATAGGAGCTGCCACCTTCATGGGCAGCTTGCATAGCTGAGGCCTGCCTGGCTTCAGGGACTTTCTGCTTATAGGAATGCCACCCTTTGGGCATTTCTTCACTGTTCCTAATCAAATTTCAATCCCATGAAAGTGTGATACTTCGGTACTCCTGGTTAACGGTCAGGCACATACAAGAGACCCGAAAAAGACTTTGATGATGGCATTTTGGAGCCTAAATACCATTTTAGAAATTCTTCCAGCTGAGCATCTCCTTTTACAAATGGGAAAAGGAGGTCAGAGACGGGCAGGTTTCCCATCCCAGGGAGGGGCACTGGCATAGGCTGGCTCAGTGGGCAGGAGTTCAGAGGTGTGGCCTCAGGCTTGGTGGCAGGAGGCAGTGAGCGAGCGCAGGACCCTCCTTGGGGATCCGGTTTTCAGTGAGAGGACTCAGGCATCTGGAGGTTTACTGGCCAGCCCTGGGTCCTGGCCTCTGTAGTTACAATGTCCTGGCTCAACTTTAGGCCCCAACCTGAGTTATTGCAATATTCCCGGACATGGACCTGTCAAGCCTTTGAGGAGACCTCCCAAATTTAAATTTAAGTGTGTGTGTCAGGGCCGGGAAATCCAGCAGCTTTTTATTATGCTCTGCTTGGAAGAGACTGAGGACTGTCATGAGGACAGGAAGTGTACATTCTGTCACCGGATGGAGACGCCTTCCCACATCTTACACATATTTTTCACCAACTGAGTGTTTTCTGTGGACCTCGCATTGAGCTGAGCAATTGATACACCTCAGTTACTCCCATGGGGTCGTGACAATGACCATCCAGGGTAGAAGCACTTATCACTCCCAATTTACATTTTGAGGAGATGAAAGGAGGGGCCAGGGTACTTGAGCCAAACCCCTAGTTTGTTGGGTTGAACTCCACGTCCTACCCACTGTGCCACGATACTCCTAAGGAGCTAGCAAAAAGCAGAAGAATATGCTTTGATTCATTTTAGGAGTCAAATCCTTGAGTCCCCTGGGTGGAGACATTTCCTGAAAATCACCCTCGCTTTGCACAGTTGACAGGTACTTGGAATTTACCGGGGACACAGTTGTCTTGTTTTCCCTGTCCTTGCCCTTCATCTAAAGGGAGATTCTCTTCAAAGGTCCTATTGTGCCGTGACAGCCACTGAATAGATGAGGTGACTGCAGCCCAGAGAGGGCAGATGCTGTGCCTAAGCTCACACAGCCAGGGCATGAACTTAGGGCAGCAAAACCCTGGAGCCTAGCTCTCTCTCCATTACCACGCTGCTCCTTGCCTTATTAGAAACACAAGGTAATTAAGTGTACTGGGCTTCCCATAATTCAAAATACACTTGACACCACAATCTACCCAAGACACCATCGATAATGGGGGAAATGACAGACAAACTGCCCTCGTGACAAGTGTGAGATCTTATCGGTCTGATCCATCACCCCCATTATGTGTGCCGTATCTCTATTATCTCCCCCATAAGACATATTTACAGCTGTATTAAAAGGGAGATGAAGGGATATATTATCTTCCTTATGTACCACATATATTACACGCCCATGCCCTGTCACAACCCAGACGCTTCCAGACAAGGCAGGCTGCAGCACGCTGATAGGAGGAAAGCCATTCTTTTAGATTAAAAGGGGGGAGACACTGTAACCTGCTCATCTGCACAGCACTCAGCAGTTTATAAAGGACTTCATTGTTTGTTCTTCTGAGCCTTAGCACACTCCCTGTGATGGGAAGGGCATCACGATCACAATCACCACTCCCATTTCACAGATGGGAAAACTGAGGCTCCGAGGAGACAATAATTTGCCTTTGGTGACCCCTCTAGGAGTAGTGGAAGCAGGACTTGAACCTAGATCTTCCGACTTCATATCTCCTGAGGTCCTTACATTACAGAACCTTTTGGTGTGCATTCATTTATTCATGCTTTCGTTCACTTAAAATACACTGAGACCAGGCACTGTGCTGGGTGCTGGGAGGAGACGGTGGAGAAGACGATGGATATTCCCTGCTGTCGTAGAGTCCAGAGCAGGGCTCTGTACCAGGACATCAGGTCAAGTCTGGAGACATTTACGGTTGTCACAACAAGGGAGATGCTGCTGGCATCCAATGAGGGATTATCCTGCAACGTACGGGACAGCTCTTGTAACAGAGTCGCCCATCCCAAATGCCTGTGAAGTTAGGAAACCGTGGCCTAGACTGTATGGAAGAAGACAAAATCAATCAAGTGATCACACCAACAAGGAGAAGGTTACAAACAGATAAGTTAGAAATGTATCCACAGCAGCAGCGAGTGCTTGTATAGTACTCATGTGCCAGCCTGTGCCCCAAGAGGGGCCTATTACTCTCTTAACTCAGCTAGTCCCTAAAACAACCCTGCAGGGTTGATTTTATGGTTGTCTCCATTTATAGAGGTGGGAACTGAAGCTCAGAGAGGTTAAGAACCTCGCCCAGATTGGGCAACAGAGCGAGACTCTGTCTCAAAAAAAAAAAAAAAAAAAAAACCCTTGTCACACAGCCATTCCATTAAAGGGTTGGGCTGGGATTTGAACCGACACCAGCTTTAATGCTTATGGTCACTACACTGCGTTGCCTCCTTGCGAGACAAAGGAACTGGCTGTGCTTTGGGGGTTGAGGGAAGCATTATAGGGGACAGGACACGAGGTTTAAGGAACCCTAGGTCATAGGCTGGGGTAAGAAGAGTGTCCCAGTCAGAGGGAACGTCACGTGCAAAAGTCGCATGGCCAGAGGCTACGGGGCACAGCTGAGAAACCCATTGAAAGTGAATGTGATGGGGGAGCAGAGATCTGGGGGAAACAGAAATCAGAGACCTCGTGGCCACGTGCTGGGTTTGTAGGGGTGGTGGATTCTGAGCAGAGCAGCACACAGCCTGGCTTGGAGTTTGAAAGCCCCACGCTGGCTGCCGAGTGGAGTGATGGCTGAGAGGGAGCCAGGGTAGAGGAGGAACCAGGTAGGAGTCAATTGCAGTGTGGAGAGACCAGGCTGGATTCGTGGAAATGCGGAGACGTGGACAGATCTGAGAACTAGTTGGGAGGTGAAACTGTCAGGATGCGGTAGTGGATCGGGCGCTGTGGCAGAGTGATGAGTAATGCATTGCTCACCACTGGGTGTCTGATTTTCTCCCGAATTAACCCAAAGATTGTGTGTGGACCTCCCTGGAGATGGCTGGGAAGGGCTGCTGGCATGCTCACCCCTCCTTGAACCTGAAAAGCCCATGTCACTGCTCAAGGTCCCAGCTGCAAGCCACAGGAGCAATGATGACGCTGCTTTGCTTTCCTGACAGCCCTGTTTGTGCTCTTAGATGCCTCTAACTCACAGATAATTAACGTCAGCTGGCTGTCATTGCACCCTGGCTAATCACAGTGTGCGGCGGTAGGCACACTGATCGATGTGCAGCCTGGGGATCTGTCAGACCCCAGAAAGGGCGCATCACCTGCCAAGTTGCCAGAGAGTGCCATGAATTTGAGCACATGCCTGTCTGTTCTGGAGGCACTGAGAGTCTCTTTCCCAGGAGAGGTAGCCACTCAAAGTCACGTCTGCAGGTCAGGGAACCCACGATGGACAGAGGAAGAGGGGATTAGGAGGGAAGTTCGCTTCTGGCGGGTGTGGACACAGACCCTCCCGGGGTGCAGTGCATAACTGGCACAGTCTGGGTTTTCAGTGCCTGCAAGTCGTATTTTAGACTGAGTGGCTGTCCTCAACATTCATATAATCCAGTGCATTTGTACAGGCGTGAAGTGCTTTCAGCAGTCACCCTGAAACGCTCATCATTCCCCAAACATGCCAGTCTTCGCCATATCTCTTTGTCTTTGTCTACATAGTTCCTTCTGCTGGCTCACTGTTTCCTCATCCCCGATTTCCAGCCCCTGATATGCACACCCACTGTCACACAATCCATGAAGTGAACTTCTATTTAGCCTTCAACACTTTGCTTTCCAAGTAGCTAGCTTCTGCCCTTTGTATTCCAATAACGCATTGTATAAACCCCTAGGACATTCATTCATGCGTTCATTCATTCACATCCATTTGTTCATTCATGAGATGAGCCCTGAGTACCCACCATGTGAGTGCATGCTCTGTGCAAGGTCAAAACGGTGATCAGAAAGCCACACATCCTCTCTCTCAAAGCATTCTGTGTACACGGCCAGGTAGCGTCCATTGAAGAATGATGCAACCTGTTAATTAACTATGGTGAGATCGGTTCACCTTCCACATTGCGTTTTTGTTATATGTTTCCCTTTGTATCACCCAGATTCCGTGGGAATCTCTCTGAGGTCAGGGACTCTCTGATTTATTTCTGGGTTTTCAGGGCCAGTACAGTACATGCACGGTGACAATTTAATAAAAGAAAGAGTGGATAGAGCAAATGAGAACGGGAATCTCATGTCCAGGGTGATTAATACCTCTTCATCCAGAGTCGTCTGCCCTCCCAGCCACCTAAGGTAAGTTGTGAAGGCACCAACACAGTTATATTTAAAGAAATATTCAAGTACGTCAGAGAGAGTCTGGGATGAAAGGAGGGTCCTTCCTTCAGGGATCTAGTCACTTAGGCAAAAACACAGAAGCAGCCATTTTAAGCATCAGTTACGTGCCTAGCACTGTGTCAGGGCATGGAAGAGGAAAGCTTCCCTCTGTAGGTGGATGTCAGGCTGAGCCCTGCCACTGGGAGTCTAGGTGGGGCCAGCAGAGACCCTCGACTTGAGCTGGAAAGATCCAAGGGGCATCAGCTTATCTGCCAGTGCGGTGACAGCAAGCTTGAGAAGGGGTGGTGGGGAAGTGAGCGCCATATTTGGAGCAGTATTCAAACAAGTGGCAAGAGATGCCTTTTGGGGCTACATACCCCATTTGGAACAGGCCACCTGAAGGCACTATTAGGGTGGCATAAGTGTAATAATCTGTGAGCCTGGGCTATATCTCTCATAGGAAAGGCCGTATGTGGTGTATAAGAGTTAAAATCTTTGTATTGGAATCAGGTAGACCTGTGATTAAGTCCTGGCTTTATCCCCCCCCCTTTTTTTTTTGAGACAAGGTCTTACTCTATTGCCCAGGCTGGAGTGTGGTGGTGGTGGATCACTGCTGACTGTAGCCATAACTTCCCAGGCTCCAGCAATCCTCCCACCACAGCCCCCAAGTAGCTGAAACTATAGACACACACCACTATGTTCCACTAATTTTTGTATTTTTTTGTAGAATACAAAAATCCACACTACATCCACACTATCCATGTCCACATTACATCCACACTATCCATATCCATATCCACACTATATCCACACTCTCCATATCCACACTATATCCACACTCTCTATATCCACACTACATCCACACTATCCATATCCATATCCACATGATATCCACACTCTCCATATCCACACTACATCCACACTATCCATATCCATATCCACACAATATCCACACTCTCCATATCCACACTACATCCACACTATCCATATCCATATCCACACTATATCCACACTCTCCATATCCACACTACATCCACACTATCCATATCCATATCCACACTATATCCACACTCTCCGTATCCACACTACATCCACACTATCCATATCCACACTACATCCACACTATCTGTATCCATATCCACACTCTTCATATCCATATCCACACTGTATCTACACTCTCCATATCCACACTACATCCACACTATCCATTTCCACATTACATCTACACTATCCATATCCACACTATATCCACACTACATCCACACTATCCATGTCCACACTATATCCACACTCTCCCTATCCACACTATATCCACACTCTCCATATCCATATCCACACTATATCCACACTTTCCATATCCACACTACATCCACACCATCCATGTCCACACTACATCCACACTATCCATGTCCACACTATATCCACACTCTCCATATCCACACTATATCCACACTCTCCATATCTATATCCACACTATATCCACACTCTCCATATCCACACTACATCCACACCATCCATGTCCACACTATATCCACACTTTCCATATCCACACTATATCCACACTCTCCATATCCACACTACATCCACACCATCCATGTCCACACTATATCCACACTCTCCATATCCACACTATATCCACACTCTCCATATCCACACTACATCCACACTATCCATGTCCACACTATACCCACACTCTCCATATCCGCACTATATCCACACTCTCTATATCCATATCCATACTATATCCACACTCTCCATATCCACACTACATCCACACCATCCATGTCCACACTACATCCACACTATCCATGTCCACACTATATCCACACTCTCCATATCCACACTATATCCACACTCTCCATATCCATATCCACACTATATCCACACTATCCATGTCCACACTACATCCACACTCTCCATATCCACACTCTCCATATCCATATCCACACTATATCCACACTCTCCATATCCACACTACATCACACTCTCCATATCCACACTTTATCCACACCCTCCATATCCACACTATATCCACATTCTCCATATCCATATCCACACTATATCCACACTCTCCATATCCATATCTACACTACATCCACACTCTCCATATCCACACTACATCCACACTGTCCATGTCCACACTATATCCACACTATCCATGTCCACACTGTATCCACACTATCCATGTCCACACTATATCCACACTCTCCATATCCACACTACATCCACATTATCCTTGTCCACACTATATCCACACTATCAATGTCCATACTATATCCACACTCTCTGTATCCACACTATATCCACACTATATCCATACTATCCATGTCCAAACTATATCCACACTATATCCATACTATCCATGTCCACACTATATCCACACTCTTCATGTCCACACTATATCAACACTATCCATATCCACACTACAGCCACACTATCCATATCCACACATCCACACTATCCATATCCACACTATATCCACACTCTCCATATCCACACTACATCCACACTATCCATATCCACACTACATCCACACTCTCCATATCCATATCCACACTACATCCACACTATCCATATCCACACTACATCCACACTATCCATGTCCACACTACATCCACACTATCCATGTCCACACTATATCCACACTATCCATGTCCACACTATATCCATACTCTCCATATCCACACTACAGCCACACTATCCATATCCACACTACATCCACACTCTCCATATCCACACTATATCCACACTCTCCATATCCACACCACATCCACACTATCCATATCCACACTATATCCACACTACATCCACACTCTCCATATCCACACTATATCCACACTCTCCATATCCACACTATATCCACACTATCCAAATCCACACTACATCCACACTACCCATGTCCACACTACATCCACACTATCCATGTCCACACTACATCCACACTATCCATGTCCACACTACATACACACTATCCATGTCCACACTATATCCACACTATCCATGTCCACACTATATCCATACTCTCCATGTCCACACTACATCCACACTATCCATGTCCACACTATATCCACACTCTGCATGTCCACACTACATCCACACTATCCATGTCCACACTATATCCACACTCTGCATGTCCACACTTTATCCACACTATCCATATCCACACTGTCCACGTCCACCCTTTATCCACACTATCCATGTTCACACTGTATCCACAGTATCCATGTCCACACTATATCCACACTACCCATGTCCACACTAACCATGTCCACACTATCCATGTCCACACTAACCATGTCCACACTATATATACTATACACTACTATATATAGTATATATGTAGTATACATGGTTGTGTGTATATATATACACACACATACTATCTTATATTTATACACATACTATCTTATATATAGTATGTCTATACACATACTATCTTATATCTATGTATCTATTAATATTTATATGTGTATTTATATGTATATATACACATACTATCTTATGCTATACTATATATAGTATATATATCATACTACCATATATCTTATACTATATATAGAGAGAAAGTATATATACCCTACTCTCTTCATATATATACATATATGACTATGTTTTGTGTACCATATATACCCTACTATATATGGCAGAGTGTGTATATATACTACTATGTGTGTGTATATACTATTATGTATGTATAGTGTGTGAATATTTATATATATACACACTCTACATTACATATATTATAAGACCTATATTATATATATGTGTATGTAATAATCAGAACTGTATATTCTTTATATATACCTTGGAGTACTATACAGCAATAAGAAAGAAGGGAATTCTGTTATTTGTGACAACATGGGTGAAACTGGAGGACGTTATGTTAAGTGACATAAGCCAGACACAGAAAGACAACACTGTGATTTCACTCTCAAGAAAGTTGAGCTCATAGAAGCAGAGAGTAGAATGGTGGATACCAAGGCTGCAGGGGGAGGGGAGATGTTGGACAAAAGACACAAAATTTCGTTTAGGGAGGAACAGGTTCAGGAGAGCAATTGTACACATGATGACTCTAGTTAATAACAATGTTTTGTATACCTGAAAATTGCCAAGGGACTAGATTTTAATTGTTCTTATCACAAAAATCTATGTAAAATAATACATACATTAGTTCGCTCAATTTAGCCATTCCACAATGTATATGTGTTTCAAAACATCGTGTCATACACCATATATATATATATACACACACATGCAATTTTTATTTTCAGTTAAAAAATACAGAAAAGTAGGAGAGATGAGGTCACAGACACCCAGAGAGGGATGACCATGTGAGAACAAGGGATGCAGACAGATGTTTCCACGCCAAGGAGAGACTCCTCAGAAGAAACCAGCCCTGCCAAGATCTTCCTCTTGGACTTCTGGCCTCCAGAATTATGAGAAAATAAATGTCTGCTCTTTAGAAAAAAAATAATTCAGCAAACACTGCATGTTCATTGCACATGAGTTAACATATTGAACCTTTACCACACCCTCTGAGGGGCTCGGTTGGGTCTCAGAGAGATCAATTTGTTTCCAAGGTCACACAGTCCTTATTGGTCCAGTCTGCCTGACACTGAAGACCACGCTTTTACCGCTATGCCACCCAGCTCCCTTACAGCTCTCATTCATTCATCCTTTCGCTCCCTCAACAAGTGTTTATTAAGCACCTACCGTGTGTTGGGCAGCATGCTAGGATCTGATACTTCAGCACAGCATAAGGAATTTGCAGTTCTGCCAAAAGGGAGTTTACAGTCTAACCAAGGTGCTTTGGGAGCATAGAGGACTCTTCCTGAGTGATATACTCACAGAGCAGTTGATACACAAATTGGGTTCTGAAGCACCCACAGGAGTCTTCTTGCCAAAATATGGAAGGGTGTATGTGGGTGTGAGGTTGAGCATGTCAGCCCAGGAAGTGGGAATGCCAAGTGCAAAGGCTTGAAAATATGTTCCCGTGATAATGGGAACTCCTGCCTTCCTGCCTTCCTGCCTTCCCTCCTGCCCTCCTTCTTCCCTAACTCTCTTTCCATCCTTCCCTCCTTCCCTCCTTCCCTCCCTCCCTCCCTTCCTCCCTCCCACCTTCCTTCCTTCCTTCCTTCCTTCCTTCCTTCCTTCCTTCCTTCCTTCCTTCCTTCCTTCCTTTCTNTTCCTTCCTTCCTTCCTTCCTTCCTTCCTTCCTTCCTTCCTTCCTTCTTTCTTTCCTTCTTCCCTTCCTTCCCTCTTTCTTTCCTTCCTTCCTTCCTTCCTTCCTTCCTGTCTCTCTTTCCATCCTTCTTTCCCTCCTTCCTTCCTTCCCTCCTCCCTCGATGCTTCCTTCCTCCTTTTTCCTTCCTCCCTTCCTTCCTCCCTTCCTGCCCTCTTTCTTTTCTTCCTTTCTTTCTTTTATTCCTTCCTCCTTCCCTCCCTCCCTCTCTCCCTCTCTTTTCTTCCTTCCTTCATTCCCTCCTTCTGTCCTTCTTTCCCTTCCTTCCTCCCTCCCCCTTTCATTTTGCCATCTTCTTTCTCTTCCTTCCTTCCTCCCTCCCTCCTTCCTTTCTTTCTTCTTTTCTTTCTTTCTTTCTTTCTTTCTTTCTTTCTTTCTTTCTTTCTTTCTTTCTTTCTTTCTTTCTTTTTCTTTCTTTCTTTCTTTTTCTCCTCCTCCTCCTTCTTCTTCCTTCCTTCCTTTCTTTCCTTCTTTCCTTTCCTTTTCTTTTTCCTTCCTCCCTCCCTCCCTCCCTCCCTCCCTCCCTCCCTCCCTCCCTTCCTTCCTTCCTTCCTTCCTTCCTTCCTTCCTTCCTTCCTTCCTTCCTTCCTTCCTTCCTTCCTTCTTCTCTCCCTCCTCCCCACTTTTCATCACTTACCTTTCATTTCTGAATGGGTGATATTTGCCATAGTCCAAAAATCTGAAGGCAAAAAGATGCATAGTGAAATACCTCCCTTCACCTATGCCATCCTCCGTCCTTTCACTTCTCACCCTCCTTCTTGTCTCTTGTCCCCACGTAATCACTTTCTTTTGTCTCCTGAGGCTCCTTCTAGAATTTCTTCATGCAAATGCAAGCATAAATGAATGTTTTCTTGCCTCCATCCTGTATTTCAGGGAGAACGTACCATGCCTGCTGCCCCGGAGAAAGATAAGGATTTAATGCCGCATAGACTTGGGGGACCTGGGCAGCAGGGAGTGGTGGGTTGAGATTAGATTGTGAAGGGTCTTGAATGCCACACCAAGGACCTTTTGAATGTGGGCATATAATGTGCTATTTCTCAAATTTTCTCCATATCACGACACTTTCAAGGAAACTACAAACCCAGGCTGGATTATCAGGGGCTATTTGATTGAATTCATTAAAAACAAAATGACAGCTACAGCCCACCCTCATCTCCCACCAAAAATTAAGAAAAATGAAACTTGTAACAAAGGTAAGCACCATGAACTTGTATCACATCGTGAGCTAGCTGCCTCTCCTGTTCTCTCCTAATTTATTTTCTGGAAAAACATTCACTGACTTACAGAACAGTTCCCTTTTCTTTGTCAGCAGCCAGGCCTTGGAACCAAATTGCTGGCTAAAAATAATGTATTTTTATTAAAAACCATTTTAAATTGGTGCCTATTTCTAAGACAGCTCCACATATGGATAACCATCCAGTATTGCTTGTTATGGATAAGTGATGAATTATTTTAATCAGAAATGGATTTAACAGCACTGCAAAAATAAATGTGGGAGATTTTTCACAATCTGATTGTCTTTTCTGATTCTTCATATTTATATTTAGCATTCAATGAAGACTAATAGTGACTATTGGACATTCAATCAAACTTCCCCAAAGCAGATTCATCCCACCCAAAATAAAGACTGACATTCTCTCCAATCACTCTGGGAAATGTCCCCGATCTCTAGGTGCAGAAATAGATGGAAAAATACATACACGGCAACTTTCTTCCCAGAGAGCAGCAGGTGTTTTGGGTTGTGTAGTAGAGGGGCAAAGTGTTGGATTTAGGCAACCACCATCCAACACCAATGGATTTGATGCCTACTGGATACCAGTTATTGCATCTGGGGATAATGAATCAGAAAGGATTCACTTCTGCACTGGACTCTGGACCAATTTTTATTTGAGACCAGAAAGACCTCAGCAACCTCTACATTTTTAACTGGCTATGCTTGGAACAGAGCTTTGCTTTATTTCTTGTTCTGGAATGAAGCATTTCTGTGGCATTTGGAAGCAGAAGTGGTAGGTCCAGAGATATTGGGAGAGCTGTCAATCAAGAGACTGTATATCACCTAGGGGTCTTTGAGTGTAAGCAACAGTAACAGATTCAGGTTGACTTAAGGCATAGGTCATGGCACTAGACATGACCTTAAACATCACTGAACAGCTGATAGTGTAATCCAGTCTCAGTTGGTTCTTGTGTATTTTTAACACTTTTCCAACTTTTGTTCATCTCTCTCATTAACAAAGACACAGTGAATCTCTGGCTCACAGCTTTTATCTGGCAATGATATTTAGCCACAATAACAATGTTTCATTTTCATTGCATTTGTCTTTATGGCTACATTTTAATGGTGACAAGTAAAACCAGTTTTTCATTTACAGTAGCGATATAAAGCATCCTTTAAAATGTATTTTTTTGGATAATAAATGAGTCAAATTAAAGATAATATATTAAGTTAATAATAGAACACAGAGTCTAAAAATGGCAAAAGTCACAAAGATGTTATTCAATGAGTAAATACATCTTAGTCACATTGGTTTCTGGGGAGAAGGAGGGGGTTGAAGGGTTAGGCAAGAAAATGAAACATTTGTTAGACACTTATTTTGTTCTAAGGATTTCAGATATCTTACGTAAATTAATTGAACTCCAGCAAGTTGAACTCAACAAATGAGGTCACTATCTCCCCCTGTCTTTATATTTTTCCAAGTCGCTAATGAAAGGGTTGCCTCGGACAGGACCGGGGCAGAGCACTGTGGCACTCCACTCCAGACCTCAACCAGCTCTGCTCTCATCACTTATTACCACCTTTGGTTGTAAGGGCACAACTTGCTATGGCTTCACCTCACTCTTGGGACTCAAGGGAATGAAGGGTCTTCTTTCTAAGAGTCTGGCTACCTCAGGACTACAGATGACTCAGCAGAGTCTAAGACCCTTTTTTTCCACAGTTAACTATACCATCAGCTTTTGTTGATCAAGACATCTCTCTGGGTTGATGGGGCTGACATTAGCAGCTGGGATTAATATGTCCCCCCCCCCATTTATTTGGAGAATCTCATTAAGGCAGGTTTCCTTCAGGAAATTGATGCTTTAATATTCTGCGTTGTCAGCTGAGGGCCCGAATTTTATTTCTTGAATAACATTTAATTAAATGTGCAAGCTCCCTTTCCCTGATGCATCAGTGATCACGGCACTGAGCCCACCTCCAAGGCTCTTTGAAAAATCAGCAGAAAGGAAAGTTGGGGGTCAAAGCCCTGCTGAACAATAAAGTTTATGGACTGTAACTTTGTTGTAATTCATGCCCAGGGTCCTGCTGAGACGCACCATTTCAGGGGCCTTGACCAAGACATAGCTGCTTTGCAAACACTAGTTCCTGCCCTGAAACTTGCATTTAATACAAGAGGCGCCCCAGAGAAGACTGTCCTGGATCAGGAATCAGCAGACTAGGACCTGTGGGCCAAACCTAGCCCTCAGTCTATTTTCTTAAATAAAGTTTTATTGGAAAACAGCCACCCCCATTTATGTATGTATCGCCTGTGGCTGCTTTCATGACAATGGCAGAATCCTAGACCCTGTGGGAGAACAGCTGAGAAGGACCAGAGCGGCCTTTAGGCGGCCTTGGCGTTGGTGAGGCTGAGCGTTTGCTCTTTGTCAAGCATTCAGTGTACTTGATCTTATTTCAAGCACTCTTTCCCCAAATATTTATAGAGCATCAGCTATGAATCACAGTTCTAGGGGCTGAAGATAAAATGCTGAACAAGATAGAGGAGGCCTCAGCTTTATACACCAAAGGAGAAAGAAAGATGATAACCAAGTGCCCCCATAAATATGTAAGTAAGAGGGTTTCTGATAGCAACTCCATATCACTGAGAAAATAAAAGCAGTGTGATCAAGCATGGTGGTAAGTGCATGTGGGAGTATTGGAAAGGTGATCAGGGAGGGCTTCACTGAGGAGGTGTCGCTTGAGCTGAGATGAGAATGATGGGTAGGAACCAGCTGGAGAAGGATCTGCAGGAAGAGGGAGGGGGAGTCAGCTAGCAAAGGACTGGAGGGAATGGGGAACAGAGGCGGCCAGTGTGACTGGAGAGAAGGGAGTGAGAGAAAGTGGAGGGTGGGACCTGGGTGCAGGGCCATGTACGCCGTGCTGTGGTGTGTGGGCTTTATAGTAAGTGTTATGGCAAGCTTGGGAACACTGACTTAATTAGCATGTATGTGTATGCAAGTTTTTCTTTAATAGACTTTATTTTTTAAGGCAGTTTTAGTAGACAGTAAAATTGAGTAGAAAGAACAGATGTTGCCTCTAATTCCCCTGCCCCAATGCATGCATATGGGAGCTTGAGCTTCCGTTACCAAAATCCCCCACCAGAGTGGTACATGAATTACAATGGAGGAACCTACTTGGATACATCACGATCACCCAAAGTCCATAGTTTTCATTGAGGTTCACTCTTGCTCTTGTACTTTCTGAATTTGGACAAATGAATAAAGACATGGATCCCCCACTGTATCATCCAGAATGGTTTCAGTGCCCTAAAAATCCTCTGTGCTCTGCCTCTTCATCCCTCTCTCCTCCCTAACCCCTGGAAACCAGTGATCTTTTTACTGTCTCCACAGTTTTGCCTTTTTCACAATGTCATAGCATTGAGATCAAAGAGTATGTGGCCTTTTCAGATTGGTTTCTTTCACTCAGTCACATGCATGGCGGGGGCCTCCATGTCTTTTCATGGCTTGATAACACATTTCTTTTTAGTGCTGGATAATATTCCATTGTCGGGATGTATCACACTTTATTTATTCGTTCACCTATTGAAGGACATGCTAGTTGCTTCCAAGTTTTGAAAATTATGAATAAAGCTGCTATAAACATCCCTGTGCAGGTTTTTATGCAGACGTGTTTTTAACTCTTTTGAGTAACTATGAAAGACTGTGATTGCTGAATCATATGGTAAGAGCATGTTAATTTTGTAAGAAAGTGCCAATTTATCTTCCAAAGTTTCTGTACTACTTTGCATTCCCACCCGCAACGAATGAGGAGCGTTCCTATTGCTCCACATCCTCGCCGGAATTTGGTATTGTCTGTTCTGAATTCTGACCATTCGATTGGGTGTGTAGTGGTATTTCATTGTTTTAATTTGCAGTTCCCTGATGGCATATGCTATGTGGCATATTTTCATTTAGTTACTTGCCACCTATGTATCTTCTTTGGTGAGGTGGCCAATATACTTCAAACAATTCGTGAGGCCTAGCACGGGGTCTCATACCTGTAGTTCCAGCCCTTTGGGAGGCTGTGGTGGGTGGATCCATTGAGTTCACGAGTTCCAGACCAGAGGGCAACCCCATCTCTACAAAAAATACAAAAATTAGCTAGGTGTGGTGGTGCACACCTGTGTTTCCAGCTACCCAGGGGCTGACGTGGGAGGATCACCTGAGCCCAGGTTTGATGCTACAGTGAGCCATGATTGTGCCACTGCACTCCAGCCTGGGTGACAGAGCGAGACCCTGTCTCAGAAAGAGAAAGTTTACTTTACTTTCTGTGATGTCATAATGAGATTGGCCATTTTTATTATAGCACCCTTCCTCTGCTTTTCTTTCCTCTTGCAGTTAAAAAGTTCTTTTTGCTTTCTTTCAGATGAAAATGCTCAGAGTTGTCAGAAATGGGAGGGCCCTTGCCCAGGGTCGGCCAGGTAGGAAGTGGTAGGGTCAGAATTTGAACCGTGCTGTCTGAGACAAAGCCCCTGCCTCTCAGCCATTCTGGGCCATTCTGGGCCACTGCCCTACCTGGTGGGGGAGGACCCAGGGGATAGTCCAGGCTTGTTTCTGGAGGCCATGTGGGCTCCTGGAATTCTCATGTAATTCCAAGTCAACATAGATCAAGCCCACTGGCTCTTCATTCCTGGGCTGGGCATCTCTGTGCAAATCAAAACATCTCTGAACCTCAGTTTCTTGAATCTGTAAAATGAGAGGACAGTGGTTCCTACCTGGAAGAGGACAAAATACAATAATGTACCTAAAGAGCCTGAGACATATGAGGTTTTTGGAAAGACCCACCTGATCCTTCCTCCTCCACCCTCACTGTGGAAAGAACGGGAGGAAGAGGAGGAGGAGCAGGCAAGACCTAGTCCTCCCACCCACCAAGTCAAGGCTGCAGAGGGTGGGTTCCCCTCCCTCAAGGCCCTGTAGAGTGAGGGTGGGCAGAAGGCCCTTGGCTGATTTGGCCTGGGATTGCTAGGAAGGCAACTTCCCAATCCTACTAGCAAAGACTGGTGAACATGATGGATGGGATGGGATTTAGGAAGGGAAGAAAGAAACCTCTATTTCACAGATAAGACTGAAACTCTGACATGAAGTGAGGTTTCTACCCCAGTTCTCAGCATGAGTCAGGCCTTAAGTCTTCAGTCTCCCATCTCAAACTTTGATTTCAGGGCCTGTGAGTGCAGGAGGAGGCTTCCAACAAGGCTTTTGTTCTCCCCTTTGCGAGCATGCACAGAACTAGGAACTCATCATTTCCTCTGCCCCAGGTGTGTATGTGCCTGTAAAAATCACCCGTGGAGTCTTTACAGTATACCTGATGATGCACTCTGCTGGGGCCTCACCACGGCAGTTGAATCAGTGTCTGGGGGTGAAGCTTGGGTATCAGTATCTCTAAAAAGCTTTCCACGTGTTCCCTGCATGCAGCCATCAAAGGGACCAAATCTTGACTGTAAAACTGGGGTGTGAGTGATGAAGACAGGAGGTCTCTGTGGGCCATAGACTTACATGATTTCCTTATTTTCCTTCCTTCCTTCCTTCCTTTCTTCCTTCCTTCCTCTCTGCTTTCTCCCTCCCTCCTTCTTTCCTCCTTCCTTTCTTCCTTTCTCCTTTTCTTCCTTTCTTCTTCTCTCCTTTCTTCCTTTCCCCTCCCTCTTTCCTTCTTCCTTCTTTCTTCCTTTCTTGCTCCCTCCTTCCTTCCTTTCTCTCTCCCTCTCTTCCTCTTTTCTTCTTCCTGTCTCCTTCCTTCCTTTCTTTTTCCTTTCTCCCTCTCTCCCTCCTTCCTTCTTTCTTCCTCCTTTTTTCTTCCTTCTTTCCTTCTTTCTTTCTTCCTCCCTCCCTCCTTCCTTCCTCTTTCCTTCCTCCTTCTTTTCTTCCTTCCTTCCTTCCTTCCTTCCTTCCTTCCTTCCTTCCTTCCTTCCTCCTTTTATCCCTTTGTATTAGTTCAAAACATTTATTGAGCATATACTATAATGTCTGACAATGTGAAAGGTGCTAAGAACACAGCTATGAATAAGAAAGGCAAAGCTCCTACCTTGTCAAGCTTACAGTTTGGAAGGGGAGGAAACTAGAAGGAATCACATTATCACACCATAAGCATGTTATTAAGAACTGTTATAAGCCACGAAGTCCTGGGACCTCCGGAGAGCCTGGCAGGAAGTCCTGACCAATGCAGGGGGTGGGGAAGGGCTTCCCCAAGGAAATAATGCTGATCTGAGGTCCAGCACATGAGAGAGCATCACACAGGTGCTTTATGGCTCTGCTACACTGGGGCTTCCCCCCGGTGTCTGGCACCTCTAGGAAAGCTCATTTCCAATGGTAAGTTTCTAAAGAACCAGAAACCATCAGATATCAACACTGAAAAAAAACCACTTTGTCATTTATCTTCCTTTACTTCTTGTAGCTATAATGCTAGCTACTATCTCTCTCTCTCTCTGTGTATGTGTATGTGTGTGTGTGAGAGAGAGAGAGAGAGAGGGAGGGAGAGAGAGAGAGAGAGAGGGAGGGAGAGAGAGAGAGAGAGAGAATGTGTGTGTGTGTGCGCGCGTGTGTGTGTTAGAAAAGGGTCAGTAGTTACGAGGGTCGTTTTGGGAAAAATAATGGAAATGGTTATCCTTGAGCTTTGGCTGGAAGAGCTAGTTTAGGAGTGACGGTTTGGGGAGGGGACACTTCATCTCGCTTTGTTGTGGAAGAGAACTAGAGATTTATGGTGACTTCCAGTCTCAGGCTTTCTTTCCTCAGTTTTGACTGTTGATGGACAGGTTTTTCTTTAATCTATTTATAGAGACATTTCTATATCCATACATCAGAAAAGCAAGCAAATATAATTCTGAAGCAGAAATGAGCTGTCACTAAAAAGACCTTTAGCCACTGAATAATTCTCCTTTCCCACCGCAGATATGCAAGCCTTTTATTAAAAGTAAGTGGAGGTTTTAGTTTACTTGATTTAGCATGCCGTCAAAACTTACTAACCTCATATAACACATGAACACCATTACACGGTGGTCTTAAAGGAGTGGCCGGCAATATTGGGAGGATTCTTCCAAGACCCTCCCAGGAGATTAAGTGAAGGGAGAACAGTGAGAGAGTATGCCCAGAGGTAAAAACAGCATGTGCAAAGGCCCTGAAGCAGCAGAAAGCAAGGCAAGTTTAAGAGCAGAAAGGAAGCCAGAGTGGCTGCAGCTCAGGAAGCAACGGTGAGATTACGCAGCCTGAGTTTGCAGAGAGAAGCAGAAGCTGGGTCATCCAAGGCCATGGTAAGGGAGTTGGTCTTTATCCTTGAAGTTGTCCAGCAGAGAGAGTGGCACAATCAGCCCCTGTCACTTATAAAGTTCACCCAGCCTATGGGAGGGAGAGTGCCCTGATGGGCAGTCAGAATGCAGGAGCACAGCTTGTTCACAGATGCTGGACACTGTGCTCTGTGTGCAGGCGTGATCCTGCCTGACCATGGGCAGTCTCTCTCCCTGCTCCTTCCCACCTTCTCAGGGGCGCCCCACTCCCTCCTCCTTTTTCTCTTCTGCATCTTTAACATCTCCTTTTTCCATCCTTGCTCTCCCAAGTCCCAGTTCATGGCCCATATGCATTACCAAATCACTTGAAGAAACAAAAAGAATGGCTGGATACATTATGGGTCATTATGTAGCCATTAGGAAGATGAAGAACCACGTCAGGTGACTAGGAGGGATTTCCACGAGGCATGGCTGAGTGTCAAACAGCAGAAGACAGAGGCATGTATAACATGACACCATGTTTATGTGTCCTCCCAGACGCATATATATACATATACACACACACATGTATTCATGTGCAGGGACACACACACACACACACATACACACACAGCAGTCATACTGTTGAGCAACCATGAGCATTTGATGTCCCAGGATAGGCTGATGGGAGGGAGGATCTAAAAGGTCCAAGGAATTAGTACTCATAGACTGATTTAGACACATTGCAATATTTTCGTGACCAGCAAAAGCCTTACTGCGGTTTCTGCAGAACACTGACCCTATTCCACATCTGGATTGGATTTGATGAATACGGAAAATAGGCAAAGAAACATGGTATGTTGTTAACATGAGTTGTCCAGTGTCGGGAGTATAATGTTAGGGAAGGAAAGAGGCTATAAATAAAATAAATAAAAGCATGCATATAATTACATGTACTCACTTATGTAATATTATGTGAAATGGATTTATGTAGAAAGGGAATGAATACAAAGACTTAAAAAACACAGAGTAAGGCTGGGTGTGGTGGCTCATGCCTATAATTCGGGCTCATTGGGAGTTCGAGACCAACCTGGCCAACATGGTAAAACCCCGTCTCTACTAAAAACACAAAAATTAGCCGGGCGTGGTGACACACACCTGTAATCCCAGCTACTTGGGAAGCTGAGGCAGGAGAATCGCTTGAATCCGGGAGGCGGACATTACAGTAAGTAGAGATTGGGTCACTGTACTCCAGACTGGAGTGCAGCTAAATGAGCAAGACTCTGTCGAGGCGGGTGGATCACGAGGTCAGGAGTTTGAAACCAGCCTGGCCAACATAGTGAAACCCCGTCTGTATTGAAAATACAAAAAAAAAAAAAAAAAAAAAGAGCTGGGCGTGGTGGCATGCACCTGTGATCCCAGCTACTTGGGAGGCTGAGGCAGGAGAATCACTTGAACCTGGGAGGCGGAGGTTGCAGTGAGCTGAGATTGTGCCACTGCACTCCAGCCTGGGTGACAGTGTGAGACTCCATCTCATAAAAATAGAAAATAAAAAATGAAAAACCCACAGAGAAGATATTCTTTGGCCCTGCCCATCCTCCAGCAACTCTCCTCTTTTGTTTGGTCCTTGAAAGAAAGGTCATCTTGCTGTCTTCACTTCTTTTACTTTCCCTCACTCCTCAAAGACCTCTGTTCCCACATTCCATGGACACTTCAATTGCTGTCACCCATTTCCTCTCCTTAACAATGGCCAAATCCAATAGGTGCTGCTACATCCTTTCCCTGGTTGACAGCAAGGCCAGCAATCCTCCTTGCATCTTGTCACCCTCCAGGTTCTCTCTGCAGTTGCTGTGAAATCACCAAACTAGGACTCTCCGGGCTGGTCCCATTTTCTCAGCACAGTGATGGTGTCGGATCACATACTATCCCTGATTTCCAAGCCAGGATATGCTTTCTTGGTCACTCTCCTATTTATTTATTTATTTATTTATTTATTTATTTATTTATATTTTTATTTTTTTGATGGAAGTCTTGCTCTATCACCCAGGCTGGAGTGCAGTGGCATGATCTCGGCTCGTTGCAACCTCCGCCTCCTAGGCTCAAGCGATTCTTGTGTCTCAGCCTCCTCAGTAGCTGGGATGACAGGCATGGGCTACCATGCCCGGCTAACTTTTGCATTTTCAGTAGAGACCGCATTTCGCCATATTTGCCAGCCTGGTCCCGAACTCCTGACCTCAAGTGATCTGCCCATCTCAGCCTCCTAACATGCTGGGATTGCAGGTGTGAGCCACCGTGTCAGGCCCACACTCTTTCATCTGGTTATTCCTTCTCAGCACGCCGCTGGGTCTCCTTCTCCTACTGATCTGCAACATTGGCCTTTTCCGCGGTTGCGATCACCAGTTTCTCCTCTTTTGGCTCTGTGTGTTTTTACTTTGTAATATTCTGGCTCTAACTTCCGCTAGTCCCTCCATAGGTCCCACACATGAAAAGTCTTCATAAGCACCCATTTCTTAGGGGGTTTCTTCCTATCTGAGGTTGCACATACATTGTTACCTTCAAGTCATCCACAAGTACATTCACTGTCTTATCAACCCCACAGTGTGGTGTTCCTCCTGCGTCACTCTCTCAGCGATAGCAGCCCCCATCCCTCTCCCAGGGACTAGACAGGGTGCCAGGGCAGGTCCTTCCCTCTATCAGTGGATTGCTGTGCCGTAAGTTCGAATTCTTCGTCTTTGCTCAGTGTGCCGCCCTAGCCTCCTTCCAGGTCCCCCTGCCCCGGGTATTATTTCCTTCTAACGCACTTGCCTCATTGCTGCTAGAAAGAGCTTTTCAAAACACAAATCTGACCACGTCCCTCCTCTCTCTACAATCTCCACTGGCTCCCCATTGTCCTTCCCTCGAAGTGCTTTCATTATCTGGTCATGCCTACCTGTCGAGTGTCCCTGTTGTTGTTCTGCTGTGAACATGGCACCCTGGCTGCATGAACCATCAGCAGTTTCCAGAATGCGGGCTACTCTTTCTTCCTGGTACGTCTCTGCTAATATTGTCCTGCACCTCAGCTTGTCCTCCCTGCCCAATCATTCTCCACTCAGACACTTACTCATCCTTCAAGACTCAGCAGCAGCGTTTCCTCCTCCAGGAAGCCTTCCTTGACTCCTGCTTCCCTTCCCCTGTGTGCCTCCATTGGCCTTTGCCTCAAAGTGCATTTACTCCCTCATTTACCCCAGTGCATTTACTCCAACTGGCCAAGAGAGTTTGGGGGTGTGGGAGACCTCTGATTTTGCTTAATCTTCCCCTGCTTCTCAGGGCAGAGGGTCCCTGGGAGCGTGTGAAGATGGGGCCAGAATCAGATGGCTGCTTTTCCAAATCACAGGCATGTGGACCCAAGTTCCAGGACACACCTGGAGAAAGACAGCACTGGAATCTAGTCGGTGTCCTGTCTCTAAGCAAGGAGACCCAGCCCCACCACTGGTTTGCTGTGTGACCTTGGCCCAGTTACTTAACTTCTCTGGCTCATCTCTACAGGGAAGCAGGTGGACACACAGGCTCTCAGAGATTCCTTCTGCATTTCAGGCTTTACACTTTAGGGAAGTGGCAGCAGGCTCCCATATGGGTTAGCTGCTTGTCCTGTAGATGAACAGGATTCAAATCCTATCTCTGTATGGTGGACATCGGGAAGTACTACTCAGATCTCCCTTCAAGAAAGGACCTTCTGTGGAGCTGTGAGGAATGTGGCTAGCTATTACCTCCTTCAGGATCTGCCTCAGCTTCTGATGGGAGGTCCTGTTCTTTTAGGAACAGCCTCTAGTCTTAAGCAAGGCGGTGGTAGCAGGGTCTGGCAATTTCCACCCAACCCAGACTCTGATGAGCATCCTTTGCTTTGCAGCTCCTGCATCCAACCTTCTGACACCTGCAGGGCTGTCTGAGGCTCCAGCTTCCTGCCTCTGTCTCTTTCCTTTCATAGGCATTACCTCCTCTGAGTTCCTTGTCTTCCAACTCTGTCTCGGCACCTGCTTCTTGGAGAGCCCAGATGGCCTCCCTCTGCTGTATATCTGCTCCTTGACTGCACCCTCTCCCACCTCAGTGTACTCATCTCTAACCTGGGCTAATAACACCTAACTCATTAGATGTCCTGAGGATTCAATGAGTCAATGCATATAGGTTGACCATCTATCTACATGCGTTGACTTGTTTGTAGATAACGCACAGTCTCTTTCATGTGGAAAACACAATGTGTGTGGTCTTTGTAAAATTGTCTTAACTATTTTATTAAAATAGTAGTTTAAGTCACCTCAAGGAACCAGAGAAGCATGGTTTGGAAACCCTTGCTAAGTCATCTCTCCTGCTGCAATTTCTGTCACGGCATTTCCTCTGCCTGAGGTCTTCCTTTGGGTCTAGTGTTCAGGGGTCTGAGCCTCCCCAGGCTGACTCCAACTCAAGACAGAGCCCCCAGAGCCTGGAGGCCTGGAGTGGAGCCGTGAGGAAGCCGGGATGGCAAGGGACAGCGTTTGGAGGCTGGGCTGACAAGCGTGCGCAGGCTGATCTATGAGGCCGTTCCCAGGAAGGATGGCTTCAGTTCTGCCCTGGAAGTGTGGCCCAAGCCATATTGCCGATCCATCTCCTGAGCTGTCAAACATTTCACCGGTGCCTGCCTGGGTTGGGAGACAGTTTATAAGCTGTGTTTCTCCCTCGCAATCCCGCTGCTCCATTGCTCTGGCATTTTGAGTTGGGCTGCAGCGTGTCTGTGTGTTTCAGCGGGGCTCAGGACGAGGGGTGGGGAGGGAGGGCGAGCAAGAAGAAAGGGATGAAAGAGAGCCTGTAAAAATGTCACATCATAGAAACGGCACTCTACCCCTGAGATTTTCAGTCTTGGAGTTTGCTGCGTGGCATCAGTCTTCCTCGGGAGTGTGCATATATATAAAGAATAAAGGTAGGCCAGGCACAGTGGCTTACGCCTCTCATCCCAACACTTTGAGAGGCAAAGGTGGGCAGATCACTTGAGGCCAGGAGTTCAAGACTAGCCTGGACAGCATGGTGAAACCCTGTCTCTACTAAAAGTACAAAAATTAGCTGGGCGTGGTGATGGGCACCTGTAATCCCAGCTTCTCAGGAGGCTCAGGCAGGAGAATCACTTGAACCCAAGAGGTGGAGGTTAAATTGAGCTGAGATCGTGCCACTGCACTCCAGCCTGGGCAACAGAGAGACTCCATCTCAAAAAAAAAAAAAAAAAAAAAAAAAAAA